>NC_092872.1:684878927-684938281 GCF_028372415.1 Notamacropus eugenii
TATTTTAAAGAAAGTCTACCACCTAGGATGAACTAAGTCTAAAGCTGAATAAAGACAAAGTAATGTTAAAAATGGGGGGAAAAAGTACATGACGTTGTCTTGTACAATATACTCTTCAGATTCATCCCCTGCTTTCACTCACCAGTTTCTGATGCTGATTTCCATCTAACTACATCAACTTAAAAGGCAGTGCTGGAAATTATTTTAAAAAACCTATCCTCTATCTCTTAGATCAGTGCACAGTTGTAGAGAGCATACTATCAGAGAGAGGAAAGCAGTGTCACTGAATTATGGGGACAGAGGGAAAGTCAGCAGAAGTCAGCAATGTCTCAATTAAGAACTCTACATTTCTCTCATCCTGGGGCTGCCAGCAGAAAGCAGATATAAACAGAGAGAAACGGGACTTCTCTTACTGGTATTTGGAAAGTATCCATCATCACATTGTTAGAAAAAAATATTCTAGTGGCTGCAAGAGGGAAAGTGAAGGGCTCTTGTTCCAGTAAGCAATGGGGCAAGTAGGTCTGCAGGGGTCATGTTTGCCTAACAGTCTTTCCTTTTCTTTGGTCTATGAATGTCCTCCAGGGAGATCTTGATTACCAGTCCACATTGTAAAGTTTGCTAAGGTCTGGGTCATAGAGAGTAGGGAATCTGTGATCATGGAATTTAAAACTGTTGACAAGAGCTACAGAGATTTTTCCCTTCCCTTAGGGCGTTTGTATTTGAGGTCAGAGGGACTTGACAAACAGGAAAACAAAGCCTTCTCTGGGTCCATTTTCCTTAATTCCCAGGTTAGAGAAGCTTGTCAGATAATCTCCAGAAATAAAGTCTTTAATTTGAAAAGAACAAGTTAAACACTACTACACTGCTGCTGCTGCTGCTGACAAGGAGGATGAGGATGGTTTATGAGTATCCAAAATCCCATTAGCATGGTTACTTGCTCTATTCCTGCAAATTAAAAATCTTCCATAACGCAATAACATTTCATTATCATTATGTAACATCATAATGCTTGCTGCATTTGCGTAATGATTGAAAGTTAACAGCATGATTTCACAGCAATAATCATTTGAGTTATGGAGTTTCTACATTATTATCCCCATTTTCACAGATGGTAAAATAGATGTGAAGTAACATGACCAGAGTCACAAGAATTGTAAATAGGGGAGCAAGTATTCAAAGAATATTAGATTTGGAATCTGGAGACCTGGGTTCAAATCCTATTCTGCCCTATAATTCTCTATACAGACACTACAGCTAAATAAATCTATACCCTGTCTCTTAAATATATTATGCTAATCCCCACAGTATTACTATGAAGAACTGTTTATTCCCTCTCTTCAACCTCTCCAACCCCCTGCCATCACAGACACATACATGCATAAAGACACACACACACACACACACACACACACACACACACACACCTCCTCCTTTCTAATTATTTAATTCCTACCCACCTTTCAAACTCCAGTTTCAGTCCAGCAAGAAGGCTGTCCTGTGAACCTTCTACAGTATTTTCCTATTCTCCCATCTGAACGTTTTACTTGGTCTAGAATGGCCAGGCACATTTCTTGTTTTATTTTCTTACATTGTTGTTGGATTATTGTACTCTTAGTTTTTTGATACTTTTTTTCTCTATCCCTCCCAATAGATTATAAACTGATAAAATAGAGCACAATTTTCATAATTCTTTGTAGTCACCTGTAACAGAGGTATCAAACATGTAACCTGAGACGCTCCCAAAATAAATCAAAACACAAAACGTAAAGAACATTGATATGTAGTTTTCATAGCCCATATGTGGCCCTCAGAAATCCTTATATATTGTTACTATTTGAATTTGAGGTTACATGTAGAATTCTAACTTAGCAATAGTCATATAATAGATACTGAGAAAATATGTGCTGAATGTAAGTATGCAATAGAAACTGTAGCATTCTAATTTAGGAGTCAAATTTGGGATTTGGTACTACCTGTGTACCCCTAGGTGAGTCTTTGAACATCTCTAGGTCTTCATTTCTTAATATGAAGCCATGTGCTGGGATTATCTGATATTTGAAGTCCCTTTTTAGCTATGACATACTTTGGATCTTCTCGAAAATGAGACCGTAAATAAGGTCATGAGACCTGGACTTTTTCATTCAAAGATATTACAAAACCATTGTCAAAAGTTCAAATGATCCTTTAATATCTGAGCATCATCATGAGCTCTGTGGTCACAGAGAGAATGAGCAGTATGTTGGGCATTTAGAGGTCTTTCAACTAAATACAGTGTTCTTCCTACCATAAACCACCTTTGCACTAATCAGGGTTCTAACCTTAACTTTTCTTATGAATTGTTCTATAAACTTGGGCAAGCTATCTTCCCCTTATAGCTTTTAGATGCCCCATTTGTAAAAAGAAGTAGTACTGTATGAGTCATATGGTATCTGAATGATCTACCATGTTGTTCTCTAACATTTTAAGGTTTCTTCCACTGCCAAAGTGATTTACATTTGTATTTGACTTGCAAAGTTCATTTCTCAGAACAAGCCTGGGAATAAAGATAATAGAAATAATATGTTTCCCATTTTACAGATGAGGAAACTGAAGCTTTTATAGAATGAAAGTCTTTCCTAGGTTAACTCATCTATTAAGTGTCAAACCCTAGGTTTAAATTTGGTTTCCTCTTGATCCCACTTAGTCTTTACAATATATCACATTGTCTCTAAAACACTAATATTCTAGACTCTGTTTAAAGTGCTTAGGTTCTTTCTGGCTCTGATATTTCATGTTCTCAAATTCTGTTCTGAATCTCTTTCTCTCCCAAACATTCTAAGACATAAGGATATTTCTGCTTTGATATTCTATGTTCTGACATCAATTCTAGTTCTAAAATTTTGTGAATTATCATGTAATATTAATATATTTTATGATATCCAAATTCAGCAAATAGGGTAATGTGAGCATTGTTGTTCACAAATGTTGTTCATCCTTCATTTTCAAAGGGACCAATGACATTACAGGTGATATCTTGACTCCTGGTTGAATAGGATGTAAACGAGGTAAAGTTGCCAAAAGTCATCAGCTTCATTCTCTTTTCCAGTCTTTGAAGTCCAGTGGCAGGACAAAAGTCAAGACAATTGTCAATGCCCCAGTATGCAGTAGATGACCTTGGCAGCTTCTATGTCCAGACCAATCTCTAAGTGGTTTACGGTGCCTGCTTCAGTTGCCTTTGTGGCCGTTGGGGCAGATTTTTCTCATCTGTTCATTCCATCATGAGAAGTCTTCACATGCTTAGGGCAGACATCCCCCTAACTCACTAATAGGGTGAAGGTCTGCTGTTTACCTTCAACCTGTTTTATCCAGTCTGCTGAGATGGTGCGTGTGTGACCACTGTGCCTGTTACAGCTTCTGTGAGCCACAGGTGAGAGTTGGAAGACAGATGGACATCAAAGGTGGATAAACATCCCTGAAAAATGTTCTGCAAATCCTAATACTAGAGGTGCTAGTCCTCCTTGAACACCTTACATCCCTGAACAATATTAGGCTGGACTAGAGTGCCAAAACTGCCCTTTACTAGGTATGTAACTGTGGGCAAACCCCTGTAAACTTGTTTCAGTTTCTTCATTTGTAAAACTGAGGTAATGTTGTCCACATTACCTAATTCATCAGGTGTCATTGAGAAAAGTGCCTTATAACTCTAAGAAGCACAAATGAGCCTTGATTAATAATGTTCAGTTTAATTCTGAGCTCACTGTGTCTCCTAAATCTGTTAAATCTGAGCCCCTTGGGTAGGATCAGTTCATGAGGAAAATGTGGACTGATTAAAGGTAGCGCTATATCGGAGTAAGGTGAGTCCTACGAGGAAAGCTTCTGAAAAGGGAACTACATAAAAGTACCAAGTGAACTTAAACATATCCACTAACATTTTGCTTTCGGATTTTTTTTAAGAACTGTACCTGCATAAACTGAAAATACAAACAAATGACTAGCTCTGCATGACATATTATGACACTGATTATAGCATAGTTAAGTGGCAGGAAAAAGCTATAATAACAGAGCTTAGGTGTTCTGTTACGAAGTAGGTTGGATTATGTTAAGGGAAAATGTCTATACAACCATTTTGCCTGATTGTTATTGTTTATTATCGTTTTTGAGTAATTGATGCCATCGGTTGCAGATGACAAAAGTATTGCCAGCAGGTGTGATTTGTATTACTCTGTGCTGTGAGATCTTGCCATTAGATGTGCTTTTAAAAGTTTAAATTTCTTCTCAGAGAATATAGCTTTTATGTTTCCTTGAAATACTCTAGTGAGAACCAGAACAGAGAAGGAATTGTCTGGATACAGCTCCTAACATCAACTCGTAAGGATTAAGAAGTTGTCAGAGAAATGTCATTAGAGGTTTAGCGATTATTTTCTTAGAGGAAGTCACTTTAAATTAGAAACTAATGTGTTTTTCTCTGTGATGGCTTTTATAGCAATGTGCAGGTGGAAGAATATTGGCCACAAAAGGAATTTGATTTTGCTTGTCATTAATTTTTAATTTGTTTTTGAGTCATCTTTGAGTTCTCTTCATAGCTTTCATAATTCGTCTTTGTGCAGGATAGAGCCTCTCTCCTTGATTAGCACAGATGATCAAAATAATTCTTTATTTCACAACCTGGCCATGTGAAATGGGATGCTTTGTGGTGAGCTACAGTGTGCCTGTGAATAAAGCAAACACAAAGAAAGGCAAACACCTCATTTATAAAGAAGGTTCATGAAACACCCCATGAGGGATTCTAAAAAATGTGACAATTGAAGGTTAAACTTGTGTGAAATATCTCAATGCAGATTGCATCCACTCTATAAGAGTCCTTGAGGGAGCATCAAAATCTATTATTTCAATTCTACATTTCCTTTTTTTGCTTTTGTTATATGAATATATACATACTATCTACATACATGTGTAAATTCATATATACCAATACATATATCTCTAAATCATCTGTTCCTATACCTGTATTTCTATTGCTCAGAAGTCTATGTACAGAAAACATAAAAGTGGAAGAAATATTTAAAAATGAATAGTGTGTATGTACATATATATGTAAGTGGATATGCATGTGTGTGAGAGACACAGTGTCTGTTCTACCCTCAAAGACCATGTAGAACAAATCTGTATTGTCTGGATAGCAATTTTATATATAGTGTAATGGATCTTTCAGAATCTCAGTTTAAATAAACTGCACTTTATCTATATATCTATATCCATACACACATGTGTATGTATATGTATATATGTGTGGATCCCCAAATAGAAGTGCTTTCCAAAGGAATTAAAGTGATTCAGAAAGATAATAGCACATAAAAAGCATTGGCATAGAGGTTGAAAGCCACCAGGTAATAGGTTTCTTGAGATTTTAGGAGCTCTCTGTCCACCACAGTTCCTAAAATTGCCTACATATTCTTCTTGCCCAAATGTCCTACAGCTGGACCTTATAACATTCCACCTGGTGGCCAAGTCAGTTCAAACTGCCTCAGCTCTATATCTTAACTTCCTTTCTCATAACAATAGCTCAATCTAGGGTTTGGGGAGCATGTTGGGAGCAAATGATTCTACCTCAAGTCCACCAGTATGCTGTCACACAACAAATGCCTCTTCAACTACTTGAAGGCGGCTATCACGTTTTCCTCTGCCAAGTCTTCTTGGTTCCAGGTCCAGCATTCTCATTTCCTTGGACCAATCCTTGTGTAGCATAGTGTTTAGGTTCCATTGGGGCAGCCAAGTGAAAAAAGGAAAGCAATGGAAAAGGCATTGAGCCTGAAGTCAGGAAGGCTTTAGTTCAAATCTAGCCCCAGACACTTAATAGTTGTGTGACCCTGGGCACACAATTTCCTCATCTGTAAAATGAGCTGGAGAAGAAGGTAGCAAACCACTTTAGTTATCCTTGTCATGAAAACCCCAAATAGGGTCATGAACAGGCAGTCACAACTAAACTGAAACAACTGCAGCAACTAAGTCTGTCACCAGTCTGGCCATCATTCTCTTGACATTCTCCATTTTGGCAATGCTCTTCCTAAAATGTAGTTCTAGGATATTCGCAGAATATCTGGAAATTAACATAGTTTGTCTCTCAAAAATTCAGATAGAGAACAGGTTTAGTGGGACCCCGACTACCAGACATTGGTTTTGGAGCACATTCATGCAGTCCTGCTGGCTTTCAAGGCAGCATAATTTTATTCATACCACCTATATTCTCAATAATATAAAAATATGCAGATTATCTAGAGGATGATTACCATGTTAATAAACTGACTGAAAACCACATCACAAGAGGATTAATTGATGGAGCTAGAGCTGGTTATTATTCAGGAGAGAAAATTTAAAGACTGCCTGATTCAAGATCTGGAGTACTTGAAGGAGTATCTGCTGAAAAAGTAAAAAATACTCCTTGTGGCCCAATGGGCATAAGTTTTAACAAGAAAAATTTCAGCTATATATTGATTTAAAAAAAAGTCTTGTGAATACCTAAATAGTTACAGCAATAGAACAGTGGCACCTTATGACACAGTAAAATGACTGTCATAAAATCTATTCAAACAAAAGCAATCAAGGATAATGTAAACAATGCATTAGAAAGGTTATTAAATTTAGATGACATCCCAACTTCTAAGTCTTAGAGTGGTCTGTTCAGATTTATGCTGGTCTTTAGTATTCCCAGACTTTCCAACTGGTTTGCATCTCTATACACTATACCATGCATGGCGCAATACAGTTTTCCTTTTTGATCTCCTTGATCACAATAGAATATAACACTTAGTGGCCTTACAAAATTCTTAGTCATTAAAAAAATAGTTAAATTTTCTAGACTCAGAAATATGTTCACCAGTAAAAGATGGAACAAAAATCTCTTTCTATTTAATGCTGAATTAACCAGGAAAATTAATGAGCACATGTTATTTCTGTGTATTAGTTATGTGAGATATTACCGCATTTCTAAATGAAACAGATGGTATATACTTACTGAAATGCTGTCTCATGCTTTTTTGACCTCTTTTTTTTCCTTACTCATGGTCATCAATCTAACGTAGGTCCTCATTTTTCTCACAGATTATTGCAATAATCTCCAACCTAATAAACCTGTCTCTAATCTCTTTCTCACTAGTACTTTCTATATAAGGTTAAATGATTCATTTTATGAAACACCAATTTTCATAACATCACTTCCCTGGAAAATCCTTTCAGTGTCCCCTTATAGCCTAACATCCAATATTCTTAGCTAGTATTCAAGGCCTCTGAAAGTTTAGATTATTTAATCTATTACCAGATTATTCCTGGTTCCTAGGTCTGGTGCCAAATAGCTATTACAATCCCACTGAATCATCTTTTCTCCAGGCTAAATTACCTTAGTTTCTTCAATGTAACCTCACATGATATGGACTCAAAGTTTTTCACCAAGCCTCTGGTCCATTTCCCCCCAGTTATTCAGTTTTTTTCCCTCTTCCTTCTTTCTTTTTCTTCTTTCCTGCCTGCCTTCCTTCCTTCCTTCCTTCTTTCCTTCTTTCATTCTTTCTTTCTTTCTTTCTTTCTTTCTTTCTTTCTTTCTTTCTTTCTTTCTTTCTCTCTCTCTCTCTCTCTCTCTCTTTCTTTCTTTCTTCCTTCCTTCCATTTTTTCTTTCTTTCTTTCTTTCTTTCTTTCTTTCATTCTTTCTTTCTTTCTTTCTTTCTTTCTTTCTTTCTTTCTTTCTTTCTTTCTTTCTTTCTTTCTTTCTTTCTTTCTTTCTTTCTTTCTTCCTTCCTTCCTTTCTTTCTTTCTTTCTTTCTTTCTTTCTTTCTTTCTTTCTTTCTTTCTCTTTCTTTCTTTTTCTTTCTTTCTTTTTCTTTCATCTAAGTCTTGTCATTTATAGAGTGCTAGAGGAGGAATCAGAAATACCTGAGTTCAAACTATCTCTCAATTATTTACTAACTTTATGACCTTGTGCAATTCCAAACCACGATCAGCCTCAGTTTCCTCAATTGTAACATGGACACCATAATTTTACCTACCCCACAGGGTTGTTGTGAGCATCAAATGAGAACATTTTTAAAGCACTTAGCAAACCTTTAAGTACTATGCAAATGCTATATATCAATCATTATTAGCTTATCATCTTGTTCATTTATTGCCAGCTAGTTTGCTACTAAAACTCACATTTCTTAGTATTGTTATAAGGAAGGCACTTTTAAAATCATAAATTACTGAAAAAACAAACAAACATGAGTTCTTACTGAATTGGTGAGTTGAACTGGAATGAAATGGTGATACCATAGAGAACAACACGATATACTGAAAAGATAATGGGATTTAGAGTCAGAAGAACTTTGTCTGGGTACTACCTCGGAGGGCAACTTTGGGAAAAAATACAGCTTCACATCTCAGTTTCCTCTTCTGCAAAATAAAGCCTTTGAACTAGATAATCCTTTTACATTCCCTTCTGTTTCCAAATCTTAAGACACAAATCAGCTGAGTTAACAGCAACCCCAGTATCTTTCTTTCCTGAGGCTTTCTTTGCCATACAGTAAGTCTATGGTGCACAGCTGTGCTCAGCATATGCCACTTCTAAGCTTAGGGTGAATATTCAAAGAAGCAGAAGAGAGCCTAGAGTCAGAGGGCAAGGGGAGGGAGTCGGTTGAGAATAGAAAGGGTGGGCACCTTAAGAAAAAACCCAATGGCAGTTTGGAAGAAGGGAAGAAAAACAAAGCTCACTCAGGAGGGAGGAGGAAGGAAAGATATAGTTTAATATTGAATCAGAGACCAGAAAGGAGGAAATAATAGAACAAAAATGTAAGAGACAGAGAGGGTTTCTTGCATAGGGAAGGGGAGGGAAAGCATTATTCATATTGATAGCATAAGTTTTATGGGTTATGGAAGTAACTTTCTTCTGTAGAACCCCTATGAGATGTATTGTAATGTTCTGTCACTTTCACAGCAATTGACAGTCTATGCCTAGCTTCTTCATCAACCCCTGTACAATATTAGCTGGAGTTCAGAAAGTGGTGGCTAGACATATCACTGGAGGATGGAAAGAGATTTTCAATGTTCTTTCTTTATACCCCTCTAGATCATTTTACCTAGCAGTTTTCTAGAAATCAACAGTTATTAAGCCAGGGAGGAGCTTGCTATGACAGGTCACCAAAGGTTACTTTCTCATTTAGCTTGGAGGCAGGCAGAAAGGGAAGACAGGAGGGAAAAAGAGTGAAGTGGGGCAGAACAGAGAGAATCAATATTTTTAACAACTGAAAGTTAAATGCTTTCTTGCAACACAGTCTAATGACTTTAGCTACCATGACTGAAAATAATTGTCTTAGTTCGACCTCATTTTATTACATTTCATTTCAAGGAAGAAGTTGACTAGTGCTTTTAAAGAGTTCTTACAAACATATTTCTGCCTTTGGCATTAGGTAAAATTGAATATTTAACACCATATTTATTCATTCATTTTTGCATGCATATATGCCTTTATTCAAAAAATATTTATTAAGCATCTACTATGAAGGAGGTTCTATGGCAGATGATTAAAGAGATGGAAATCAATAGGGAAGCTTTCCTCCCTGAAGGGTCTGTAACCTCATAGAGAAGATAAGCCATGGTCACAACTAAACTATAAAGCAGTGTCATATGTACTATATGGAAGATTATGAAGTTGCTACAGGAATTCAGTCAAGGTTATTTTAATTTTTATTTATTTTCAGCATTCTTTAACAAAGTTATTTTTAACTCTAAATAAGGGAGTAACTATTAAATAAGTCACTTATTTAAATGACTATACCACTTGGATCATATGATCATGCTTATACAGATAGTAAGCCTCAAAGGTAGGATTTGAACTAAGTTTTCTAACTCCAGTCAGTGTTCTATATATGGGAACCACATTGCAGATGAATGTGGATAAGTTAGAGAGGGTCCAAAAGAGTGAAATCAGAATAATAAAGTACATCAAAATCATAGTATTTGAGAATAAATTAAACTTAATGGGACTGTTGACCTGATGAATAGTCCCCTCTTAGTAACTTCTCTTTTTCCACCAAGGACGCTACCATCCTTCCCATCACCCAAGTTTGAAAACTCAGCCATCTTCAACTCTCTTCTCTTTTTATCTACAAAGCTGCCAAGTCTTAATGATTCTAACTCCATGCTAGGTCATATATATGGCCTCCTATCTCCAACAGATTCAGCTACAGCTACAGCTTAAGCTCTTACCATCTCTCACAAACTACTGCAATAGACTACAAATTGGTCCCCTTGTCTCCAGTCCCTCCTCACTTATTCATTTCTCCATAGCTGCCAGTTTGATATTCCTAAAGCATATCATTAAACATGTGACTCGATTCAGAAACTCTGGCAACTTCCTCTTGTTTCTAGGGAAAGTATCAATTAGGAAATCAATCAAAAAACCCTTATTAAGTACTTACCATGTACTAAATAATAAGTGCCAAATATAATATACAAAGAAAAAAAAACAATGAAATAACCCAAGCCCTCAAGGAGGTTATATTCTATCCATGATGGGGTAAATATGATAAGAATGTGACACATGCTTTATCACCATCATAGGAGAAAAGAAAAAAATTACTTCTACCCAAATAACCCCCAGTATATAGCAAGTCCACAATTGACCAAAATACCTCAGACTATTTTGAAGGCTTTTTTTGGACATAAAATGGGAAAGGCCATAGGGGAAGGAATGTCCCAGTTTTGATACCACTGTTCCCTATTCCCTCAGGTATCCACCTTCGGTGCCCAAACTGATAATGATGTGGCTCCCCAAGTCAAAGTCCCTTCAAATTCCAGATAGACATCTAATTTTCTCTGAATTAAAATGACAGATAAAACTCGTCTATATTAGAGCAACTTTAGTGAACTCTTGCTAGATAAAAGGCATTCAGATCTTGTTTTGCACTTAGATTCTAGCATCTATAAAACTAATGGAGTTGGATTAAACTATTGCTAAAATCTTCCCAGATGGAAATTAAATGTTCCAAAAATCCCTCCCATCTCTAAATCCCATGGAATTAAAATGCAGTAGTTTTCTGTCATGGACATTGTTCCTTTCTCTCTCACCTCTCCCTGTGCTATTTAGTTAATTTTGGTGTGTCTCCCAGATCGCATTCTTGAACTGCCTGAAAAGCCATGGATCAATTGTATAAGAGCTGTAAAAAGGGTTTGATGCTGGGAAATTTCCAGGACACCAATATCTAGGGAGCACCCTTCCTAGAGCTACTCATAGAAGCAATCTAAATGAGAGTTATTCTTTAGAGTTCCAGGATTTTTTTTAAACAAGGAGACTTGCTCGGTTTCTCTTACCAATTTCACTGTCTACATTTTGTGGCAAAAGTTTCTCCAAATGGCTAGATTATGGGGAAAATGACAATTCACGTGAGGGTACAACATAGGAAGGCGGTAAATGGATAAGATGCATGTGTAGATTTTATTGTTGGGTAGTCTTTAAGGGTGACTGGAGATAGAAGGGATATCTGCATCTAGACTTGGACAATGATGAGGTAGTTCCAAATATGCCTTCCTGAATTCTCTTTTTATAAAGTGAGAGGCCCATCTCTGACATGGGTTATGGATGTTATCTTGCAGAAGGAGTTCAGATTGGTGCTTTCTGGTCGGTTATCTGTTACCACCCTTTTCAAATTTATGTTTTGGGATTTTTGTGCATTACAATTGTTGATTCTCAGTGCAAATTGAAGAGAAAACAATAGCAAGGGAGAGTCTCAATCATCCCCGTGGTAGATTTAAGCCAGTTTTCATCACTAAGATTGAAGCCTACTCTTTGTATCAGCAAGGACCCTGGCATACAAAAGAGGGCCTGCTGTACTCGTTCTTAGATCTGCTTTTCCAAAAGGAGAGTTACTTTTGAGGGGTCAACAATCACTTAAATCAAGCACATATATCATTCACTTAGTTCAGGGGAAAAAGTCAGCACCCTGAACTTCAGAGAAAATACAAACAGAGAAATAAAGATCAATCAACACACAGGGCTTACAAGGGCCTGACCATAATCAATACATACATCACAGATCAACAAACAGATTCAAGTGCCTGACCATACATGTATAATTACCAGAGAGAGAAGCACCATCATCTGGGTTTTCAAAGCTGGGGGGCTGCTTGGCAACTTCCCAGAGTCTCATCTGACCAAGCAAACACTTCCAATGAGTAAGCCACAAAGTTAAATCTCACTTCAGAATATTTATACACTTTTCAGAGCCAGAGGGCATCACAGCCCTTGAGAACCAGAGCGTTAGAAATTAACAAAAGATGTGGGCCTCTGCTAAACAAGCTTCTCTTAATGGGCAGGCCCATTAATGGGTGGGGAAGATCTTTAACTCTCTGATTAACATCACCCTCTTCTTGGCCTGGTTTGAGCTTATGTGAAGCTCTGCTTTCCATATCTAGGTGTGGGACAAAATTAAGAGAGATGAACAAAGAACAAGGAAGTACAAGGAGAAAAGGTAAGAAAATGTATTAGTGACTTCAATTTAAAAAAAAAAAAAAATATATATATATATATATATATATATATATATACATACATATATACAAACACATATATATATAATCTCTCTTAAACCCATTCCCAGATTCTAAAGCTTGGGATCTTAAACACTTTTCTGTCCTGGATCTTTTTGGCAGTCTGGTGAATCCTATGGACCCATCCTCAGAATAACATTTATAAATATATAAGATTACAAAGGAAATCAAAAATTAGCAAAAATAAAAATGTATTTGTTATCTTATTCAAGTTCTCATACAGCTAAAAATCTGTCCACGGACCCCTCAAGGAAACATGAACTCCAAATCAAGAACTCATGGGTGAGATGATCTCTACTGCCCCATCCCCAGTTGGATGACAGGGTAAGAATTTTATAGTATAAAGGGATGTGAAATGTCATAGACTTTTAAGATTTAGCTCTGGAAGAGATCTTTGTCCCATCTTACAGAATGCTTTTATCCAAGTGAGGACACTGGAGAGCAGACAGAGTAACTTATCTGAAGTAGCAAATATCAGAGTTGAGTGTTCCCATCTTCAGTATACAAAAGTAGTGCTCTTTCTCCTACTTATGCCCCTCTTCCCAACTTCTATGTTTCCACAGGTACCTTAGAGATTACCTAATCATCTTTTTATTTTATAGATGAAGAAAATGAGGTTTACTCACTCCCTCAGTCATGCAGTGAACTAATAACAAAGTGGAGACCAGCACTGTTTTTGCCTCACTGGACTTCCACTGGAGAATGCTGCTTTTCTGAATCCTTGAAACAGAGATCTGAGTGGTAAGGGGCTGCAATGCCTCCATCTGCCAAGTTCCTGGGAGGTCTGCCCTGCCATTCTGTTTATTAAAGCAGTAATCTGCTGAAGGTTAGTTTAAGGGACACTAAATCTCCCCCTTCCCCATAGTCACTAAATCAGATGCTTAATAGCATCACATTAATTGTGCAAAATAAGGATTTGAACTGCGCCAGATAGGTTTTTTTTTGCATTTTAATTAAATTTACATTGATTTGGGAAAAAAAGATTTATCCAGACCTTAACAGCTGTATGCCACATATAGCCAGGTTGTTAAGTCTCAATAAATGTTTTTTGGGGGAATCAATTGACATTTGATTAACGTCAAATATCTCTTTGAATAAATCTCAATGAAGTGAGCAGTTGAGTGTATTGTGAACATTTTAATTAAACTAGGCTTACCAATTCTCCCACCTGAGTGGTCTATACTTTGCTTAAATGATATGACTTGAGTGCTGTGGCACTAAGTACAGGCTCCTGGGTTTAACTAGTTTGATACATTTGATATGAGGCAGAAATCGAAGTGAACTATGAATAGCTAGATAAACAGTATGGTAAGTAAAAAGTACAGAAGGCTTAGGGTCAGAGGGAATCTTGATTCTACTACTTATCAGCTACGAGGTCCGAGTCAGGTCATTTAACTTGAGTTCATAGATCTAGGACTGAAAGTGATCTTTCAATTTATCTGGTCCAACTCTCTCCTTGAAATGAAGAAATCAAGTATTAGAAAAGTTAAATGAACCACCCAGGGTCACACAGATTGTAAGTGACAAGAATTAGATTTCACCTTTGTTCTGAAATTCCTAGCTCATTCTTTTTTACATTATACCACCCTTTCTTATTTGTGAAATTAGGAATTTAGGTGTCCTAGGATCATAGATCTAGTTCTGGAAGGGACCAGAGAGGTCATTTAGTCCAAATCCTTTATTTTACAGATAAAGAAATTGATGTTCATCCAGAAATTTCCATCCAGCTCCACATTTGAGATAGAATCATTAAAAGATCTATCATTTTTTTTTTTACATGCAACTTGAGGATATGTACTGCGACTTCTCACATTTACCTACTGAGCAAATAGCCAGGCAAAATGCTTTGTTCGTCAGCCACTGCAGGCATATATAATCCACATCCTCCTGCGCTGAACACAGTTCCTGGAACATAGTCAGCACTTAATAAATGTGTATTGCGTGACTACTAACTGACCTTCCACCTCAGGCAGATGGATGTAATCACTGCCAGATCTCTTCCAAACCTTACTCATTTCTATTTCCATGCCACACACCTGAAATATTCTCTTTTCTCCCTTACATTACTTTAAGTTATTCCCCAAGTCTTGTTTCTTTCATGAAATTTATATTTTCATTGATCTCTTCATTCACTGAACTGCTGTATCATTAGCAGAGCCAGTACTATAGTTTTACACTTAATTGTCCTTGTTATGTATTCTCCTATCGACTCTCGACTACATTATTTCCATTAAATTCACCATGTCTCCTTTAACTTTACCCCAGAGTCATGATATATCTCAGTAACTAAAAGCTGTTTCTAAGGTACTGACATGTGAAAGAGGATTTGCTTCCTCTTATTTTCTCCCTTTCATAGCCCTTGGTCATCCATGCTAGAGCCCATTGTTAAAGTGCCTCTCTTCCAGGGGCCACCTACCTCAACCATGGTACCCTTGGATGTGTCTTTTCCACCTCTGTCTGGGGATTAGTGGTTCAGGAAGATGTGAGAGTTCATTATTTGGGAAAAGCCTGGTCACAACCTACACTGTCTAGGGCTATCCGTTCTCTAAGCATAACTGTACCTGGGACAGTTATCTTTTGCTTCCCGAGCTCACTTCCATCCCCATATCCCTAACTGAATATTCTCAGTTATAACAATTCTTAGTTTTGGCTCTGTCCTTTCCTTCTCCTACTATAAATATGTTGTTACAAACGCACACATATGTTTGTGTGTATATATGCAGCAAATTTTTTTGTAAATCATATTTTATTATTTTCCATTTCCATGTAGAGACAGTTTACAACATTCATTTTTTTTCTAAGATTTGGAGTTCCAATTTTTTTCTCCCTTCCTCCCATCTCCCCTCTACAAGATGGCAAAGTCATCTGATATTGGTTATACATGTGTTATCACGTAAACATTTTTCCACATTAATCATGTTGTGAAAGAAGAAAAAGAACAAAAGGGAAAAGCTACAAAAGAAACAAACAAAAAACCCAACAACAGCAAAGTGAAAATAGTATGCTTTGATCTGCATTCAGACTTTATAATTCTTTCTCTGGATGTGGCTAGCATTTTGTGTCCAGTTCTTTTGAATTATCTTGGATTATTGAGAAGAAGTAAATCAATAATAGCCAATCATCACTCAGTGTTGCTGTTACTATGTACTGTTTCTTCTCACTTCAATCAGCATCAGTTCATGTAAGACTTTCCAGGTTTTTCTGAAATCTGTCTGCTTATCATTTCTTATAGCAAAATAGCATCCCATTATATTCATATACCACAACTTGTTCAGCTATTCCCCAGCTGAGGGGCACTCCCTCAATTTCCAATTCTTTGCCACTACAAAAAGAACTGCTAGAAATATGTTTTGTACATGTGGGTCCTTTTCCCTTTTTTATGATCTCTTTGGGATATGGACCTACTAGTGCTATCCCTGGATCAAAGGGTATGCACAGTTTGATTGCCTTTTGGGCATATTTCCAAGCTGCTCTCCAGAATGATTGGATCAATTCCCAATACAGTATACATATTTACACGCACACAGACACACCCTCATATGTGTGCATATATAAATATATTACATTTAATTCCTTTATTTTTTGTTAGCAACCTTTATTTTTTTTTCTCTATCTACTTTGTATCCATTACTTTTTTCTCCATTCCCACTGTTACCACCTTAGAAGAGATCACCATTTTTTTCATTAGTCTTGGACTATTTCAATAGCTTTCTAATAGGTCTTCCAAACCACATTGTCATCTACCTCTAAACCATCCTCACATACTGTCACAGTAACCTTTAGTCATAGATTTCCTGATCTCTCTCCTGTTTCTCAAATCTAAAGGAGAGCCCTTTTGTTCTGTATTCAAGACATCTGCCCCAAATGCAAAGTCTTCTGTGATCTGACAATACCCTAACTTTCCAGTCTAATCTCAGTTCATTCCTCTTCCTACATCAGATATTTCCCTCAAACTCAACTATTCCTTAATCTTCAGATCTTTACCATATCACTGTCTCTAGTCACTTAGCTACTTGTGCTTGGGATACCCACTTACCCTGTCCTCATCTCTTTGATTTCTATCTATCTTTTAAATGTCAATTTATAGGGTTAAAGATTTAGAAATGAAAACTTTTACGGATTTTCTAGTCTAGGAGTAGTTAACCTTCTGTGCATCATGGACCCCTTTGACAGTCTAGTGAAATCCATGACATCTTCAGTATAAGGATTTTAAATGCATTAAATACAACAAATAGGATCACAAAGAAATTCAGTTATATTGGAATGTACTTATCAATATATTATTTTTAAAGATTTACAGATCCCAGGTTTAGACCTGCTGATCTTATTTAACCACCTATTGTTACACTTGAGGAAACTGAGGCCTAGAAAAGGTAAGTGATGTACCCAAATCACACACAGTGACTAGTAGTCAAAATCCAAATCTTCGCTTTCTCATTATAAATATGGAGTTTTTTACATTGACCTTTTTTTGCTCATTTCTACTATGTAAGTGCTACATTTTTTTCTTTTACTTTTTGACTTCACTTATTATCTATATATGTCTCTGATGAAATCATTATGACATAATTAATTCTCATTACACTTACTACATCTCCATGTGGGTTATGCTCCTATTTGGCTGTAAGTTTTATGAGAAATAGGACTGTACTTTAATCTTAACTTTGTGACTACTATAGCACCTAGCAAAGTATTTTGCACAGAATAGGTGAATGAATGAATGAATGAATGAATGAATGAATGAATGAATGAATGATCAAATGCCTGGTAATGAATATATATTCAAAACATAAAGGTTCTTAAGAAAATTACATGTGGTTGGGCCTGAATGCCTGGCTGCTGTATCTGTCCCAAGGAGAACTTAATTCAGGACATAACTATGACATCACTTACAAAACTTCACTTGACTTCTGTTGCTATAATGTGGAGGTGTCTTATCATAACCCCTCAAATTCTTCACAAAAAAAGCATTTGGAGTGTAAATGCGGACTTGCATTTTCCTGGAGTTTGATCTATATTCTTTTTTGTGATATTGATAAACTGTTGACACCTTGCTTCATTGGACGCCTAAAAATAAATTGAGCCCAGTGCACCATAAATTACCATCTCGGAGTCATTTGTACAATGTCAACACTCAGCAATGTGCTGTAACAATATCCACCTTTTTTTCTTTTAGTTAAAATGGAGGTAGAGCCATTGTATCTGCAAATCTGATTTAGGAGAGAGTATGCAGGTAACTGGAATCAATTTTGATTTTGTACCTGAGCAACTGAAATTTAAATAGCCATTCATTCATTTACTTATTCACTCCACCATGGAGGCATTAATTGACAACTATGTACAGAACCCAGATCTAGTGGTGGGAGATACACAAATTTTAGATAAATGAACTCTTTGCCTTACAGAAGCTTACAGTTTACTGGAAATATGACAAATACCTAGATGGGAGAGACTATTATCTCATTTAATTCAACAATAGTACTAAGTTATATGGAATAACAAGTTATGGTGTTGTAGGTGGAATCCATGACCAGGGAGCAGAAAAACATAAGATATCAATTCTATTATTTCCAAAACTGTAGTTTCTAGAATATATATATTCTATGTGATATGAGTAGGATTTCCATGAGAAAAATTTGTAGTTTCTGCTCTGAAGGCCTTATGTCCTATTGTGACCATCTGAGTTGGGGAGCAGGGCTAGAAATTACTGAGCCCAAGTCAATGGGTCTTGAAGAGATTGAGTCAAAGAATTTAAGATTTGGAGGGATCTCAGAGCCTATCTAGTCCAACTCCAAGGAGTAAGGGGGCTTTATGCAACAAGACTAGTTTCAGAGCTAGAAGACTTGAATCAAAATCCTTGATTTTTCCCTTATTTTCTGTGTGACACTGGGCCATTCACTCAACCTCGTTGTCCTTGAATTTAGTAATCTCTAGAAGGGGGTTAGGGGTAGTGAACTAAATAATGTCTAGGGACCCCTCCATATAAAAGTCTAAGGCTTCTGTATCTATGAGCCCATGAATCTATATCCAAGGATCACTTATAAATTAAAAAGAAACTTACACATGCTCATTAATAACTCATTTGAAGACCCCTTCAGAGAGGAGAGAGAGTCCTTTACTCTTAAAAGTAACCCATTTTACATCAAAACAATTCTAATTGTTAGGAAGATGTTCTGTCATAATATAGTCTTTCATGTATGTATATATATATATATATATACATACCCACATATACATGGATATATATTCATATATATATATATATATATATATATATACACTATATAATATCTGTATGTATACACATACATATATGCATATATTATGTACCAGAACCTAGGGTATATGTTAAGGCAAAATAAGGGAGAGTAAGACTTTATTTTGCTTTCATTGAGTGTAGACTACTCAGAGAGATCAGATCTAAACATGACAGAAGTTAAATATAAATTTAAATAGCTCAAAGGAAGAAAAGAAGTTACCTCTAGGTTATGCATGACTAATTGCTAAATCAATGGAACAGACATGGAGAGCTCTAAGAGTTCACAGAATCATAAATTTGGATAATCTACAAACTGAAAGAAACTGGAGGTGTCATCTAGTCTAACTGCGCTTGACCCAGAATAACCTCTTCAGCTTCCTGGGGAAGTGTTCATTTATTCTTTGTTTGAATGCACCAGTTTCAGGGGTTGCCCCTTCTTCCAGTGGCAACCTATTTTACTTTTAAAAAGCTCTAATTGTAAGAAGTTTTGTCCTTCCCTTGAGATAAAATGTGTCTCTTTGCAACTCTCACCTGTTATTACTAAGTTCTGTCTTCTGGGGCCAACCAGAAGAAATCAAATCCCAGTTTCACATGACAGTCTTTCAAATGCTTGAAGACTGATATGTTCACTTTCCCCCTAAAGGTTTTTGCTCTCCAAGGTAAACATCAGCAATTTTTCGTGTATATTTGTATGCATTCAGTTTATCCATATGTGTGTATGTATTTTAGTTGCCTCCACAGTAATGTGGGATCCTTGAAGTTGGGATTATTTTATTTTTTGCATTTGTATCCCTAATGCCTGGGGTATATGGCATGTTCAGGAGGACTCCAGATGGCTCTGGAGAAGAAAGTGAGGTTGGTGACCTTGCACAGACCTCCCTCACTCAAATCAAAGTCACCTGTAGGTCATGTCATCATCCTGATGTCATGGTCATCTTTGAGAATGGACAAACACAACCTGTTAATTAATAGCAGCATCTCTCCTCCCCTCCCCTTCCCTCCCCTTCCCTCCCCTCCCCTTCCCTCCCCTCCCCTCCCCTCCCCTCTCCTCCCCTCTCCTCCCCTCTCCTCTCCTCTCCTCTCCTCTCCTCTCCTCTCCTCTCCTCTCCTCTGTTCTCCTCTTTTCTCCTGCTTACCCAAGGGAATGTACATACTACCATGGCCAAAAGCTGCCTTTTTTTCTTTGGGTTTACTGGCTAGATTCCTAGACCAAGCCTTAAACACAATTCACTCTGGAGCTCATAGACTGGACAACAGATCCCCACCCACAAAGCACAGAGTGAATGTAAACACTAAATAGTAACTGTTTCTCTTTTACACAAGAACCCTGAGGGTCTTCCTCTCCCAGTTTGATTTTATTATTATTATTATTAAAGGGGCCATCCCTTGAGTCTGGGTTGTAAGCTTTCTCAAGAAAGTAGGGAATTTGGAGTACCTTCGTTATGGAGCGTAAGGAATAATGCCAGAGTGCTTGTGTGTTAAATATAATGGTTTTGTATGTGGGTTTGGCTGCATAAGAATTCAGAAGTCAGGATGAAAATTTAAAAAAAAAAAAATTAGAGAGACTTGAAAAAATGGTTATCTTATACTTTAAAAGACAATGCAATATTGGATGACAGTGATAAAATAATAGTATGGAAATGGTATTTGACAGCAATATTCTTAACCTTGCACAATCAGCCATGGTTTGTAGGAGATGGGATGGCTTATACCTTAGTGAGTCTGCCGCATAACTGCCCTAGTACAGAAGGGAAAAGGGGGAACAAGGTTTGAGGATACAGACCTCAGGAGAAAACTGATATGATTAGAGAACTCTAGTTTGAGGTGAGAGAGTAGGGTGATGAGGACAGGGTGACATTTGGCATACATTCAGCACTCCTAAGAATACCATGAGAAGGACATATTCCCCTAGAATCCCCTGATCCAATATGCAAAGTACTCTACCCCCTACTTACCACTCTGTGTGGAAGATGTTGAAAGATCAGGAAGGTGATGTGCTTAGATGGTTAGGAATACGAGTAAGGGAGTGGGGCTCATCATATGACAGGATAATAAACTTAAAAATCTGGAAAGCACCTTCCTGTTGGGCCTCTGATGAGGGTGGGGATGGGGCTGGAACAGAGGGCATTTTCAGGCCCGGTTTCTTCTTGGCCCTTTCTGCTGGAAGATCTGGTCGTGTCACTCTGGCTTGTCAGGATATAAACCAGCACCCCCTCCAACCTACTGGGGAGGGCAACCACTTGCCTGCACTTCAGGCCATATCCCAGAGGGAATCTGTGGATTGAGCTGAGCCGCGGGAGGAGGTAAAGGAATACCTTCATGAGACGTCCAGTTCTCTACTCGCAGTAAGAAGAAAGAAGACTTCGGAGACTGGGCTCTTACTGGTCACTAACCCTAAGGGTCCCCAGCCCCTGTCCTGATCACCAGCCTCTATCACCAGAGTACCGAGATGCCCTCCTGCCCATCTCACGAAGTTGTATCGAATGCGGAAACTTACAAAGCACTTTGCAGATTTTAAAGCACTATAGAAATGCTGGTTATTAATAGTATAGAAGTGCCATGTTAAAGAGTTGGTTTGAGGATGAAAAAGTAATCTGTCCTGTCCCCCTCCACTCCCCCACCCACCCTCATTATGAAATAATTTTAAAAATATATGTTTGCTATTACTAAAAGCATTTTGCAAAACAAGACTCAAATTAGAAAGATCCATATGGAAATTATGTGCGAATTTGGAGTATCCACCTCAAACATTCACACAGACTATCTGCGCTCAACCTGGGGTAGAGCATTCTGAGCTCTTATTGGTCTGATCAGTCACAGCCGGACACACTGAACCTTCACTTTATCTTGGTGATGTCATTTTGCTCCTCTTTGAAGACAAAGGATGACAGCCAACACTAGAAAGGTATGGATAGTAAAAAAAAAAAATGAGTCTCTTGCAAGGGAAAGTTAGAGGTTGTTACAGAACTTTGCAATTTTTCAAATGCAATCCAAATATTTCTATTCCTGCTTCCTTTCCAGTAGGTGATTTTATTTGTATATATAAGGTATCTATATAAAATCAGATACTGAAGATCAGATATATAGTAATCAGATATACACATACACATATATACATGCTATTTGATATATCTACTTGTATATCTATCTGTCTGTCTATCTATCTATCTATCTATCTATCGATCTATCTATCGATCTATCGATCTATGTATCTATCTATATCATTGTTGTTCAAACATGTCTGATTCTTCATGATCCCATTTGAGGTTTTCTTGGTAAAGATACTGGAGTGATTGTCGTTTCCTTCTCCAGCTCATTTACAACTGAGGACTTTGGCTTGCATTTGACTCATCCTGGTAAAACCATCTTGGCAGACAGGTTGAACAAGGTTGAGGGTAAACAACAGTCCTCAAATCTATTGGTGAGTTAGGGGGATATGTACCCTAAGCATGTGATAACTTTCTCTCAGTGAAATGAACTAAAGAGAACAATTTATTCCAATGGTCATGAAGGCAGCTGAAGAAAGTGTCATAGAATGCTTACAGCTTGGTCAGATGTCAAAGCCATCCACTGCACCCAGGGCCATTGCCAGTTGTCTGGATTTTTGTCCTGCCACTTGACTTCAATGACTCAGAAAGGGAAAGTGAAGACTTTATGCAACTATGCCTCACTTAAATCCAATTCACTTGCAAGTCAGAACATCATTAGTGATGTTATTGTTACCCTTCAAAATACTCTTCAAACAACAATTTGCAGTGCCTAGCAAAATTGCCTGCCTATATATTCACTGTTTAGTAAATATATGTTAAGTAGGATGCTTCAAGTAATTCTCACATAGCATGATTCCAAAGATCCTAACCATCTAGATCACTTTTTTAGAGTCATAGCAGATGTTTAATATATTTAGTAGAATATGGCATGCATAATTAAACATAATACTTAAGATATGATTTGACCAAGACAGATTGGTTTTACTATCTAATCTGTTCTTTTGTATGTTATATTTCTCTTAACACAATCAAAGACTGGATTAGCTTTTTTCTTTTCTTTTCTGTTTCCATGTTACACTATTGGATCACATTTAGCTTACAATCTAATCTTTGCCATCCATATCTTTTTTCATATTAGATGTTCACTTACTGGTTTATTGGACTTCTCCCTATCTTTTCTGAACATGGAGGATAGTACCAGTAGTGGTATTGAATTTTTATGTACAATTTAAGACTTTATTTTTGTTTATATCAGGGAAAGATAAAAGTGGGTGAGAAGGGGAGCAGACTATACACTAAAAATTTTTTAAGGTTTAAGTCAAAGAATTGCAGAAGCTATGTGTTCAGAGTCATCAGAAGACAACATTGCAATTTGCTGAACATATCTGAGAGTAACCTTCTTTTAAAGTGGGTGGGCCTATGCTGTCACTAACAAAAAAAATCTATATGAAATTATTTATGCAAAAGAAACTTATTATATGTCTGATTTTGTAGAATGAAAATAGGCTTAATTACTTTTAATCTGCTCTAAGTTTTTTTCACAATCTCTTGTTTCCAAGGGGTATTTTATTCTCCAGATCAGTGTTTGTGGATTACCTTCACATATTTTAACAAACATTCATTTACAAGTACTATATGTCCAACCCAGTGGTGGGTGTTGGGACTACAAATACAAAAGTGAAAGTCTCTGTCCTCTAGGCTTATTTTCATCACTCATGCTGTGCCAGGGTCAGGCAGATTTGAGAGATGTGGGTCTAAGATTGCTCAAATAAAGGAAAATAAAAATGCCCAAAGGGTTCAATGTCAGAAAAGAGGGAGTTGAGGTTTAGAAGTCAAAAAATCAAAAAGACCACATGTGATCCACATAGAACTTCTCTCAGGGAAAGGTTGTGTGCTCAACCAAGTATTGTCCACCCTTCTAAGGGTAGTCTTTGGCCCAAAGTGATTTGTCATGAAGTGAAATAGGTGAGACATTCTGCTTCCCTAGAAAGGCAGAGATATGAGGGTGACTCTTCAAGTAATAATTTTAATACCAATAGAAGAATGAGCAATTGATTTATGCCTGAAAACAAACAAAAAAGTAAAAACATCCAGTATCCAGCCCCAGGTCTTTGTGCATATAAGCTCTTTAGTCTGTTAAAATTTCTTTTCCAAAGACTTTTTTTTCCTCTCCTCGTTTCAGTATCTCCATCATCTCTTGATTGACATTCCTGCGGACGATTGTGGAAATGTCTCCTTTCAATTTGCTAGCACAATCTACTGCCAAACTGATATATGTCTCTGCTCAACGTGTGGCACAAATGTTTGGTTAAAGATAATGACCCAGACTGAAAATGACTGTGATAAAAATGTCATGTAATTTTACAGGGTGACTTTGAAGAGTAGCTTACCATCTAAATGTGTGGGATTTCTAGCTTAAACCATTATTTTCCTCCTTGATGAGCACTAAATTAGCGTCATCTTAGATTCAACCAGAGAAAGATTCATTTTTCCCTCTCTTCTCTGCGTGGCATGGCAAACTTAAGCTTCATTTAATATGATATGCTGAAAAGAACCCTGGATTTGCCCTTAGAAAACCTGAGTTCAAGTTATGTCACATAATAGCTTTGGGAAAGAGTTTCTACATGTCTCTGTTTCTGCATATTTCTTTCTCTGTCTCCCTTTTACTCTTTTATTTGCAAAATGCTTTATAAATGTGAGCCATTACTATTCCAGGGAGTGGATGGTAGTTAGATATAGAAGGAGGTGGGGGGGGGGGGCGGTTTCTTAGGATCCTAATGTGTTGGTCAGTTCACATTTGAAGTATTGTCATGGACACGAAATTTTGATAAATGCACGGAAATGCTGAGGTAATCAGTCAGGACCAGAGTAATCTAGCTTGGCATGTACACAACTACTTCCAAGAGTATGAGGATGATTTCTAATGATTTTTCCAGGTTTAAAGTTTTATCTTTTTATCAAATATATTTGAATAATCAAGATATTGCCATTTTAATCTTTATTCATCAAATAATTTAATATTTTAATGTTTCATACTGAGGTGTGAGTAACCCCACATTCTTGGAAGCACAAGGCTCTGAAGATTAAAAAAATATAAAATGCATCAAAGTGCCTCTTATTCAAGAATCAATAAACAAATCAATCAATCAGTGGGGCCTTTATTAAATACCTGCTTTGTGATAGATCCTCTGCTAGTCTGTGGCAATATGAAAAGAAAAATTATATAGTTCTTACCCTTAAATAGATTACCTTCCCTTAGCTAAGGTTACACAGTCTTATCCCAGCTTGGCCACAGGGTGACAAATTTTTCAGTAGAATCAATTACCAAAGATCAGTTCTATACATTGGTAAAGGGATTCTGTTCTGCACTGTGATGATTTTTTTTTAAAGTCCTTAAATTATAGAATTAACTGTTCACTAAGGTCCAAGTCTGTCTATTTTGACGAGAGGCAGCATAATTAAACTGAAGAGTGATGGTTTTGGGGCACACAGGTTCAAATTCAAGTTTTCCTATGGACTGTGGATCTGACTTTGAGCAGGTCATTTAACCTCTCTGAGGGACTCAGTTTCCTCAACTATAAAATGAGTGTGTTAGATTAGATAACTTTAAGATCCTATTCCAATTCTAAATTAATGTTTCTATGATACTCCTTGAAGGGAGAAAGACAAAAAAAAGTTTAATAATCATCTCCCTTTTTTTGGAGACAGCAAATATGTCTAGACTTTAGGAAACATAAGATTAAAAGTCATTTTCAACATTATTTTCCTTCATATGCCAGTACTAATTTTAGAGTGGTCTAATGGGACATTCACCTCAAATGTATCCGGTACTTCAGAACTTACAAATCACTTTCATACATGGTTCTTATGATCCTCACAACAGTAATAAATGGTAGATAGGACAACTATTATAATATGCACTTAGCTTGTGAGAAAGTTCAGGCTTCAAGAGATTAGGCAACTTGATCAAATTCCTGCAACTAGAAAATGGAGAATTTATGCATTCATTCATTCATTCATTCATTCATTCATTCATTTCTTTGTTTCTGTATTTACTTATTTATGTATATATCTACTTATGTTTATTTATAAATACAATTCTAATTTCCTTTATATTACAATCCAATTAATGGAGTTGAAAGGTCCTTTGTTATTATCACTCTACCCCTATTAACACCATTTTCATAAATTGAGTATAGCAACATGGAGGAGATAGATTATTGATAAAATAACCACTCCAGTCCTCCATCAACTACAGACCAGTTCTGATCTAGGACCAATATGAACACATCGAATCATTATTAAACAAGGCAGTCTTTCAGGTACTTGACTTTTATTTCCATTGCTTGCCTTAGTCATCCTATGATTCTTCATCAGTCCTGATGAGGACTATTTTCTAGATCTGCTCAAAGTCTACTATAAAATGTGTCACCAAGAATTAAACACAATGCTACAGATGGGGACAGGGATGGATCAGGGCACTATGCAGTGAGATCTCTTTTAAGCTGAACATAAATATGAAAGCAACCAAAGGGATATATGTGTGTGTGTAATATGTATATATATGTATCTATGTATATATAATTTTCTGCCTTCTCATAATAATGAATTGTATCTTTTTGTTGACTGAAAATTCCACAATGTTTTACATACACACATATTACTCAATTCTGCCTGGGACTGGCACACACACACACACACACACACACACACACAAGCACGCATACACATACCAACAAATGTCTAGTTTTATCTACCTCATCTTTTACCTGTATGGTTGATTTTTTGTAACCCAAGTATAAGGTTTTCATTTATTTGTTGTTGTTCAGTTATTTCAGCCATGCCTGGCTCTTCATGACCCTATTTGGGGTTTGAAATGGAGCTAACTATGCATCCCCAATACAAATCACTATGAATGTCTAAACAGGTGAGCACCAATTCTAATTCTCTAGGTTTGAATGTGGAGAGTGAGACACAAAGAAGTCAGAAAGCAGATAATTGGCCAAGCCTCACTGACTTTCTCATACCTGGAGGTCATCTAGTCTAAGGGTTTTTAAACTTTGGACCCTTTTGAAAGTCTGATGAAGACTATGTGCTCCTCACAATAAAATTTTTAAATGAAGAAAACAAAATGCATAGATTATAAATAGACCCAATTATATTGAAATACAGTATATAAATATCTATGTACATATATGCATATATGTACATGTGTATTTATGTGGGTTTATGTGTTTGTTTGTATGTGTTGAGTATTCAGTTTGTGCAACCCATGCTAAGATTGTCTATTCTAGTTGAAAAATCTAACTTGTTAAATAAGGAAACTGAGGCCTGGACAGGAGAGAAAATCTATCTATAGGCTTCAAGGGTTTAGAGCTGAAGGAAATCTTATATATCATTAAGATAGGTACCTTCATTTTACAGACTAGAAAAATGACGTCCAAAGAGATTAATTGACTTGCCCAAAGTCATATGGATGACAAGTGAGACTCAGCTATGGCACAAGACTCTAGGTACTGAAAGAACTGTGGCTAGAAATCCTATTTTCCTATTCCTAGGCCAGGGTTCTTTCAATTACCTAACCAGTGACTGATGATTCATGAGACCAGCCCTCTTGATTTTCCTTATTCTCCAAGCTGGGCAAGGGAGGGGAAAACACAACTCCACATGATAAAGGATGCTCAGGCCACACTCCTCACATAGGCAATTTTGCTTTTCCTCTAAGGATTCAAAGTACAGCAGCAAATAAAAATGGGAGATGATTGCTAGTGACAGGAACATTCTTCTTTTGGAAAGTTAAAACTTCTGACTACTGACTGAATGTAATTAGGCTAAGCTTTAGGTGCTAATGTGAGGGTTGTTAGCAGAAAGTTCATTTATTTTTCAAACCCAGGAGTTTTTGAAAGAGTCAATTAGCATAATGAAAAGATGTGTCTCTAGGTAACTAGAGATTGAATCAAAAGGGGTTCCTCACCTCTTGCACAGCTAAGAGATGTTGACTGCCTGGCTTCTCTTTCAAAACCCAGTGACCCATGCACTGCCACTGATTGAAAAGACACTATCCTATGTACCAGAACATGGTAAGGATATTAGGGAGCATATGAACCAGAAGTGTTGGATTATAGACAACAGCATGGAACTCCAGAACCCATTTGCCCATTTCTGTGATCCCTTGGTGGTTCCTTAAAATAGTGATAGATCTGCTTCAAAGGCAAAAGCATTCTCTTTTCTTTTCTGATTCAGAAGCCAGACTACAAAATCACAAACTCTGAAAATTGATAAGGACCACGAAAGTTACCCAGTCCAAACTGGATTTTAATGGAAAGACTGGAATGATAGATTTATCACTAAATAGGCGCTCAAATCCAACCTCTTCATTTACAAATGAGGAAAATAAACCTGAGAGAGATCAATTGATTTGCCCAAGGTTGCACAACTGGCAAATAGCTGAGTCTTGATCTGAATTCAGGTCTTCCTTATTCCAAATCCAGTGTTCTATTCATCACATCACCTGGCTTTCTGAAATGGAATGTCTCTATCATAATGTAATCCAGCATCTACTTGAGGATCTGAGTTTCAAATCTAGTTCTACAACTAGTTTCAAATTTAGTCTACAACTAGCTGTTTGACCTCTGTGACCTTGAACTAGTATCTTAAAGGGAAGGTCCAGTGATGAAATCATGACATCTCCCAAGTCAGTCAATTTGACTTCTAACAGCGTTAACTTTTAGGAAAGATGTATTACTTTTCTTCTTTACTACGGAATATAAAATGAAAAAATCTGGCATATTAGCAATTCTAGTACTTTTACAACCTAATATTGAATATTGAATCTAATATTGAAATGAGCTCCATGGTCCTCTTATAAAAACAATGAGAAGATCTTGTTGATCTAAAGAGGCAGGGTGATATAGAGGGAAATGCACCAGTCTGAGAGTCAGGCACTCTTGAATGTTGTTTTTCCTTTGATAATAACTAGCCAAGTGACTTTAGGAATTTTAAGTTGTAATGGGTGGCTCACTGATTTTAGAAACAAGAAATGAGTTCCAAACCTATGTCTGCCATTTATCAGCCAGTTTGATCTTGGACAAGTTATTTCTTTATTCTGGGCTTTCTATGGTATTCACACTTCTGGTATGAGAACTTTCTGAGCCCTTTTCAAGACTGCTTATCCACCTTTGGTGTCCACCTGTCCTTGTTGCTCCAAGAAGTTTTTGCTTGCCCAGTAGCCACACCCCACTAAACTGTCTCAGCAGATAGACCTCATACCCATTGGTAAATTAAGGGGAGGTCTACCCCAAGCATGTGAGGGTCTCCCCTAGCAGAATGGGCAGATGAGAATGAAGTTTCAGTGGCCAATGAATCAGGAGGAAAAAAGTGAAACTCTGCCTCATTTAAATCTAATTCATACACAAGTCATGACATCACTCCTCGATGTCATTATTCCTCTTTGAAAATGAAGGATGACCAACAATTTCTTCCTTCTGGTCAACTTCCTCACAGGTCAAATAAATTGGACTAGATTCCAGATGTCCCTTTTAACTCTAATTTTCTAGGATATCATTATTTAATTCAATTTAATTCTGTTGGCATTGATCAAATGACTATTACACAGACGATACATGCCAATCATTATCACACCCTCACACCCAATTTTACTTGAATTAAAAAAATAGAAAAACAAACAATAAAAATGACCCAAAGCCTGCTCCAGAATTCAAATTCAAGATATTTTGAAACACTGCTGAACCTTAGATCAAGATTTCACATGTGTAAACCAAATCACCATATTTGTCACTACTCTGAACTTTGAGAGTTTGCCCCATAAAATTCTCTAATCAGGACACTGCTAGTATATGAAGACAACAAAGTCTTCTTCAGACATTTGCCCAGAATTGTTTCTTTTTCTTCAGTAAATGCATACAGGGGACTCTTCCACTGTAAACAACATACTCATTCATTCTTAAGGCATATATTGGTCTGTTTTATTTATTCTGTGGTCCAGTGAAACTGGTTTTCTGGCTACATTTTACACATGAAATTCTATCTCCCATTTCTGTGGTATTCCCCTGATTCTCCTCAAGCCTACCATCAATTTCCTCTTCACCTCAGCATCTTCCAGACTCTATTTTCCTAGAACACTGAGTTCAAGAGCTACTTGCTAGATAAAGCATTTCTGTATCCTCCTGAATACTAATATATCCCTCCCTAAAAATTACTTTGTATTTATCTCATTTTGCTTTTTTACGTACATATTGTCTTTCCCAATAGAATCTAATTCCTCATTGGTAGGGATTATTTCATTTTTTTTACTTTGCATTTCCAGGACTGAGCATAGTGACCAACACATTGAACATTCATAATGTTGATTCATGTGTTGGTTCATTGATGGAACCCTAGACTTTGAGTCAAAAGATATGGCTCCATTTCTTCACTCAGATATTATCTATCTGAGCAAGGTGATGTTCTCTCTGAGGTGCATTTCACTTCTGCCCAATGGGAATAACATAATCACACCTGAAAGACTCATGAATTTTTTAAAAAAACTACTTTGAAAACAATGTTATAAAATGTGATATTGTTATTCTTTCAACAACCATTCAATCAAGTGTTTACTCCACATAGGGTCCCTGGTAAAAAAGTTGTGTGTGACACACTCCATACCCTAAAGGGATTTGTAATCTAGTAGTAGCAGCAATATCGATGGCAATAATAACAATAGTAACAACTTCCAGGGTGTGTGTAAAACTTTAACCTTTGCAAAGTGCTTTGCTAACATATTATCTGATCCCAGTCTTCAAAATTATCTAATTCATGTAAAGGACTTTGCGAAATTTAAATGTCGCTTATCATCAACCTCAGAACAATATTAAGGTAGGTAATTGGAATCCCAATTTTATAGATGATGAAACTGAGTTTCAGTGTTTAAACACTCTTGAGCAGGTCCTCATCAGTTTTTTGTTGGTTTGTTTGAGGGAAGGGGATGAGTCAAATTCCACTCTTTCTGTGTGTCTAGTGCTATATTCAGTCTTCTCTTGCTCTTCGTTACAGAAAGGAGATCTGTAAAACTTTTAAAAACGTAACTATGGTGCAAGGTAGAATTCATCAACAAACATCTATTAATTACCAAATAACAGGAACTGTTCTAGGGGCTGAGGATTCATAGATAAAAACAGAATAGTCTTGGCCCTTGTAGTGTTTACATTCTATCATATGGACAATCATGTAGGAATTACTGCTAAAATGGTGTGACAGTTCAAAGGAGAGATTTTATGGCTGGGGACTTCAAGAAAAAGATGGCATTTTACCTAAAAATTGAAGAAATGGCAAGACGGCAATAATTGGGAACAGAAGAGTTTGTTTAAAGTAGACTTGTTGAGAAATTAGTTTTGTAATTCTCAAATTGTAGCTCTCAGAAAAAATTTGGTCTCATATTCATCTTTTTTAAAATAGGGCCAAGTTTTATTTATTTTTGTGATTTAGTAGAAAAAGTACTGAACTAGAAATTGGAATATTTGTGGTTTTAGTTCTAACATTTCTAATAATATAAAATGAGTGCTATTTGAAGGTGTGAACCATTTCCTGTTTAGTTTTCTATATCCAAATTACAGAGTTTGTCCTTCATTTTCAAAGAGGACCAATGACGTTATTCGGTGATGTCTTAACCTGTATGTGAATTGGATTTAAATGAGTCAGAGTCGTACAAAATTTTCAGCCTCACTTTTTCTTTCAGAGTCATTGAAGACCAATGGCAAAGCAAAAGTCAAGATGACTGGCAAAGGCCTGGAAGGCAGTGGATGATCTTGGAGTCTTTGATATCTGATTAAGCTCTAACTTCTCACTGCATTGTCTGCTTTAGCCAACGTCATGACCATTGAAACAAACTGTTCTCAGCTGTCCATTCTTCACATACCTGAGACAGATACCCCTTTAACTCACTGAGAGGTCTGAGTCCTATCAGTTGCCCTCAACCTGGTTAAGTCTATTTGCCAACATGGTTTTAGGCTATAGATTAGGCACTTAGTAAATGATTGTTGGTTTAGGAATTAATTATTATAATTATCATTTTACTTCTCTTGTATGGGCCTCTGTTTCTTCATCTAAAACATCAGATTTAGGATTTTGGACCTCTTCAAGCTCTACTGGTCTGTGGCTTAAAATGTACTCATCTGGTTCTTTCCACTACCGGCCTCCATGCAAAACAACTTAGTAGGAGTCAATGTACACAGTCTCTTCATAGTTACCAACTTGGCCCCACACACCCACAATTGTGCATAAATGCAGGATTTAACTGTCAAACTAGATGCCCACAAATTAGCTGACACACCTATTGCAGCTTCATGAAAGCCCAAACCCCTATGTTCTTGTTTAGACTGATAGGGCTAAAGATAGGTTTTATCTGACCTCAGGAGACAGTGGCAAAGAAAATATCACCAGCAACCCAGTTTAGTGCTATTTGAAAAAAAAGGGACTGATGGTCAGGGAACCTGAGTGTGAATCTTGTCTTGGATAATAAGTTGTTGTATTACTTTAGGAAAATCTTAAAGCTCTCAGACCCACATTTTCCCCCTACATAAAATGCAGAGGCTTGAAAAAAAACATACCTAATTGGAAAGAATACAGGATTTAGAGTCATGATCTCCAGTTATAATCTTAACTCTACAATTTACTAGCTGTACCAAACATTCTAATCTCATTTTTACAAATGATTAACTCCTCGCAAAAACTTATTTGACTAGGTCCACACCATTCTAGGGGCGGTTGTTCAAAACCACCCACTTCCTGTCACCAAGTCCAATGGTCTATCCACTCTGTTACTTCTCCTGTAAGAGCAATGAGATCTACATGTAAATTTAAATGATGACAGGAGTTGCAAAAACAAATTCAGGGACTACATGAAAATAGTTATAAAGCACTTTTCACACAAATAAAGACAGGCCTAAACTTTGGAGAAATATTAATTTCTTATGGTTTGGCCAAGCCAATGTAATAAAAATAATAATTCTACTTAAGTTAATTTGCATCTTCAGTGCCTTACCAATCAAACTTTTAAAGAATTATTTTATAGAGTTGGAAAAAAGATAACAAAATTCATCTCTAAGGACAAAAGTTCAACAACATCAAGGGAATCAAGGGAAAAAAAGCAAAAGAAAGTAGTCTAGCAGTACCAAATTTCAAGCTATGTTGCAAAATGGAAATAATTAAAACAATCTGCTGCTGGCTAAGAAATAGAATAGTTTATCAGTGGAACAGATTATACAATACACAGTAGTAAATGAACATAGTACTCTAGTGTTTTATAAATGCAAAGATCTAAGCTTTGGGGGTAAAAACTCACCATTTGACAAAACTTTCTGTGAAAACTGGAAAGTAATTTTGAAAAAAAAGTAGGCGTGGACCAATATACCTAGATAAAGTCAAAATGGATAAAGGATTTAGAGATCAATGATGGTGTTATAAGTGATTAAGGGAGCATGGAAAAGTTTACCTATCAGATTTACAGAAAAGGGAAGAGTTTACGACCCAATAAAAGACAGAAATGATCATAGGAAGTAAAATGGGTAATTTTGATCTTAAGAAATTAACAATTATTTCTACAAACTAAACTAATGCAAGCACAACTAGAAAGAATAGAGAAGACTTTGAAAACATTTACAACAAGTTTCTTCATTTCTTAAATTTATTTAAAACTACTGTTCCCCAATTTATAGATTTTAAAAGAATATAAACAGGTAGTTTCCAGAAGGAATATTTTGTAAAAAAAAAAAAAAATGCTCTAAGTCACTATTTTTTATTTGTAATAAAAAGACCAGAAGTCAATAGATAGTCCAATCTAAAAGATTCAGAAGAAATATAAGGAAAATATTAAAGACAATTTAGGAGGCACTCATTAAGAGCAAACTGTTTACATACATATATGTACATATGTATACGTGCATACATATATGAGTATGTGTTTACATATTCATATATACATATATATGCATACATAAATGTTATTATTCTTTGACTGTCAACATTACTAAGGTAGTTTGAAAGAAAGGTTGGGGCTCAGTGTGTTTGAAAAATAAAATTGGGTGTCACAAGGTAAAGGGGAGCAATTATATTATAAAAATAGGGTATGAAAGGAAGAACTAATATAGAGGAAGCAGGTGTGGGTGGAGAACCAGTCATTTTGGAACCTTACTCTCATCTGGGTTGAAGAGGAAACAATATATGGCACTGAAAAGGTGTAGAAATCTTCTGAACATGTACAGAGATGAGAAAACTGGGAGAAAGTGTGGGGTCTGTAGATTGGGATTGGGGGGGGGAGTGGAAGACTTCTGGAGGGATGGTTGGGATGGGGAATGGAGGAAGAAGATAAGGTACCAGAGATAGAGCAAGAAAGAGAGGCTGAGAAAGAAAACAGTGAGTAAAAAATAAGATTGAGGAAAATTCACAAATAGAAATTATAACTTTGAATGTGAATGAGATGTTTATAGCATATCTCTTTGTGGTGGCAAAGAACTGAAATTACAGGCATCCGTATCAATTGTAGAATGACTTTTCACATTATGGTGTATAGTTGTGATGAATTATTACTGTGGTATAGGAAATGATGAGCTCAATAATCTTAGAAAGGCATGAGAAGACTTGCATGAAATGGTGAAAAGAAAAGTAAGTAGAAGCAAGAGAATACTGTGTACAGTAATAGCAATACTATTTTAAGAACAACTTTGAGAGACTAAGTCAATTTGACTATCATAAATACATGAATTAAAAATAAAGAACATATGAAGAAAGAGGCTATCTACATCCAGAGAAAGAATTGATAAACGGAAACATATAGATTAATTTTGCATACACATATATCTATGTATATATGTATATACATATATATGTATATATGTTGTGTATATGTATTATGTGTATATATATATGTACATATATATATATTTAGGGGTATATGTGTATGTGTGTATTTGTATATTATATATATATATATATATATATACAAATATATATGTTGGGGTGGGTGGATGGGTGTTTAGATAGACATATATACATATAGGTGTATGCATGTATATATACACACATACAAGCCTATTTGTGTCTAATGGTAGCCATTTCTAGGGCAGGAGAGGGAAGAAAAAATGAAAAAAAAAACTTACATGATAGTTTCCTTAGACATTTGAAAAGAATATCAAGTTGTACATAATAGGTTTGTAGTTTCATGTGCAATTATCTTTTTAAAAATTATATTTTCCTGGAAATGGTCATTTTTTCCATGAATTAAAAATAAAATAAATTTTGGAAAAACAACTAGCTTATTTGTAATTTAAGTTGGTGCTTAAAAGAGAAGATAAATACAGTGTCAGTAGGAAATTCCAATCAGAAAGAATGGGATGGGAGAAGGGGTGTGAATGGCAGGAAGGAAAGACCTTTTGTAGAAGGTGGAAGATGAGCTGGTTTTTGAAAAAAAAACATGAAAGATCATAGGATGAGGTGGGGGGGGGGAGATTCTAGGTATAAAGGACAGTCATTAAAGAAGAATCGGGATATGCAGATGAGTAAAGTACAAAATGAATGGAAATGTAGAAAAGGGACCAGTTTGTGAAAGGCTTTAAAATTTTACAAAATTAAGAGTTTGTAGGGCTCTTTTGTCTTTGATTTTGTTTTTGATTGGCTTAATTTTGTTTTGTGTCCTAGAGTTATATGGGAGCCACTGGAATTTATTAAGGAAAGGGGGTGAGATGGAAGATCATTTGATACATAATTTCGAAGGTCTTCTCCATTTATTATATTGTATGAATTTTCTAGGTATTAAGTTCCCTTACAGGTCTATCATTGTCTATTTTGCGTCTTAATATTTCAGCTCTAAAATTCTAGTGTTATAGTTCACACATCTAAGAAAAGTATTGCAGGAGTCTGGGGAAAGAAAAAAAAAACTTGAGAGAAATCATAGTGGCAGAGGATTTAATTGATTTTTAAAAAAAAGGCACCATGTAAGTAGTTTGTGCCTTGTTGATGAGAATATTATCTCACTTCTCTAATAAGAGGGACAAATAGAGATCATAAATATCCCATGGCTTCAAGACATGTAAGGCTTTTGAAAGAAAGCTACTCTTATCATTATCACAGATCTCATTTTCAGAGCCTTATCTATATCTACATTTAAATGCATTGCTCACATGGATCTATTCATCAGGCATCACAGTAGAGTGAGCTCAGCTCTCAGACCACGACTCTTTCTTGTTAGCAGGCTCACTCACTTACTCTATGCCCTATAGGCTTAGTTTTATCATTATTCTTTATAAAAGCAAGTCAGAGGTGGGGAGGGTAAGCCAAGATGGCAGAGAGAAGCCAGAAAGTTGCCCGAACTCTCCTCAATTTCCCTTAGAAACAATGTTAAATTGAACCTCTTGAAGAATTCTGCAGTGACAGAATCCACAAAAACATCAAATGAAAAATTTTCCAGCCCAAAATAACTTACAAGGACTTCAGGAAAGGTTACTGTCACCTGGGTAAAAGGGGAGCTAAACCCAGTGTAGGAGGTGTCTGGGCAATCTAGAAGGAGGCTGTTAAGAAGTCACAGCACAGATCAGCAACCAAGGCCCTAAGGTCTGGTCTGAGCAGGTCAGTTGTAAGGCCTCCAGTCCCAGCACAACAGGCAAATGGCCATTCCCAGAACTCTGGACATAACAGGTGCAACTAGGCTGGGCCAACCTAGTTGAGTGTGCAAGTTGCCAGCTCCAGAATCCTCAGTGTAAAAAGTCAGTGACTAGAGCCCTGGCCTCCAGTGCAAGAAGCTTGATACAGTGTCCTTTTACCCCAGGAGTAGAGCTCAACTTTTAAAAATGTGCAAAAAAAAGAGCCATGACCACAGAAAGCTACTAGTGACTGGGAAGTTCAAAACACAAACCCAAAAGAAAGCAACAATGTCAAAATGCCTACACATGAAGCCTCAAAGGGGAATATAAATTGGTCTCAAGTCCAAAAAGTCCTTCTGGAATAGCTCAAAAAGGATTTTGAAAATCAAGTGAGAGCTAGAAGAAAAATTGTGAAAAGAAATGAGTGTTGTGCAACATAATTATGGGAAAGAGCCAACAGTTTGAAAAAAAGAAGCATAAAAATTGCCTGAGGAAACCAACTCCTTACAAAATAGAATTGGCCAAATGGAAAAGGAGATACAAAGTCAAACTGAAGGAAATATTGGATTGATATTGGATAAATGGAAGGTAATGACTGCATGAGACATCAAGAATCCATCAAACAAGATCGAAAGAATAAAAAAAGAATAAAATATAAAATATCTCACCTAGCAAACAGATCAAGGAGAGATAATTTAAGAATTATTGGATTACTTAAAAGCCATAATCAAAAAAGAGCCTGGAAAGCACCTTTCAAGAAATTATTAAGGAAAATTGTCCTGATATCCTAAAACCATGAGGGAAGGAGACATTGAAAGAATCCACCAATCACTCCATGAAAGAGATCCCAAAATGAAAACTTTAAGAAATATTGCCACCAAATTCCAGAATAATTAGATCAAGGAGAAAATGGCACAAGTAGCCAGAAATAAACAATTTAAATATTGTAGAACTACAGTCAGGATTATGAAGGACCTTGCAGTTTCTACATTAAAAGATCAGAGGACTTAGAATACAACCAAGGATCAGCTCAGCAAAACTGAGCATAATCTTTATGGGAAAAGATTCAGTAAAATAGAGGACTTTCAGACTTTCCTTCTGGAAAGACTAGAGCTGAACAGAAAAATTGATCTTCAAATATAAGGCTCAAGAGAAGCATAGAAAGGTAAACAGAATAAGCATAGAAAGGTAAACAGAATAAGCATAAAAAGGTAAGCAGGAAAGAAAAACATGTTATCCAACAAGGTTAAACTATTTGCATTCCTATATGGGAAGATACTTGTAACTCTTAAGAACCACATCTCTGTTACGGCAGTTAGAAAAGTATATTTAAACAGAAGGTGCGGGTATAAGTTAACTTTGACATGATGATAAAAGAAAATAACTAAGATGTAATAAAAAGGATTGTTCTTGGAGAAGAGGAAGTAAGGAAGCAGAATGGGGTAAATTATATTGCAGAAAGAAATGCAAAAGACCTATTACAGAAGTGGGAAAGAAGGGAGGGAGTGAGCATTGTTTGAACATTACTCTAATCATATTTGGCTCAAAGAGGGAATGACAAGCACATCCAGGTGAGTAAAGAAATCTATGTTACTCTACAGGCAAGTAGGATGGGGAAGGGGGAAAAATGGGAAGGGGACTGATAGAAGGGAGGGCAGATTGAGGGAGGCAGTGGTCAAAAGCAAAACCCTGGTGAGGAGAGAGAGGGTGAAAGGAGAGAGAGAAAAAAACTATAAACAGGGGAAAATAGGATGGAGGAAAATAAAGTTAGTAATCATAACTGTGAATGTGAATGGGATTAACTCTCCCATAAAACAGAAGTGGATAGCAGAGTGGATTAAAAATCAGAATCCTGCAATATGTTGTTTACAAGAAACACATTTGAAGAACACACACACACACACACACACACACACAGAGTAAAGGTTAGGAGCTGGAGCAGAATTATGTTTCAGCTGAAGTTAATAAAAGGGAGGGGGAGCAATCCTCATCTCAGACAAAGCAAAAACAAAAGTAGATTAAATCAAAAGAGCCAAGGAAGGAAATATCCTGCTAAAACATCTTGATGAGGTGTTTGGGTGTTTGTGCTTCCACCTCAATTCCAAAATTAGATTTTTCTCCAGCCTCAAAACACTATCCTTGACAGTTTTCTCCTCAGCCCAAGGACACTATGCCTAGCAATAACACATAAGTGGGTGCTAGGGGGCAGCTAGGTGGTGCAGTGGATAGAGCACCAATGCAGGAGTCAGGAGGACCAGAGTTCAAATCTCACCTCCAACACTTGACACTTAGTAGTTGTGTGTCATTGGGCAAGCCACTTAACCCCCATTGCCTCATCCTGAGTCATCTTCAGTCATCCTGATGAATATCTGGTCACTGGATTGAGACGGCTCTGGAGGAGAAAAGAGGCTGGTGACCTGCACAGCCCTCCCTCACTCAAAAACAAAGTCAAGTACAAGTCATGGCATTATTTCTCTCATGGCATGGTCTTCTTCGGCAATGAAAGATGAACACACACAGAATTGGTTCCTAGTAAGACAAAGTACCTTTCCTCACAATTACTCATAAGCAGATCCTCAGTAAACTATCTTTCCCCATCACAAGAACAAGCTGACCTCTGAAGAAATTTTCTTGTGAAAACAGGACTGTCTTATAAGCACAGGATTATCATGTATTGATCACCAAAGTTGTCACATTTAAGCTATAGACATCAGCTCTAAAAGTTATCATGCTACAGACATGACAGACCAAAAATACACCCCTGAGAAACCACTACCCTGATTTCTAGTAGTGAATGACACCAGTGACAAGTTATCACCTAATTAGCATAATCTGCCAGATAATCCCTTACTTTTCCTGTATAAACTTTAGCATCACTCTTATTAAGTTGCACATCCTTAAGGAATGCACATTTTCTAAGGAGTTCTGCCTACTATATTGGCATTACAATAAACCTTTGCCATATTGACTTAAAGAATTCTTGAGTCCATGAATTCATTCCAGACAACCCTCTCCTGTTCTTGAGAGGTCCCTGAACCTCTCAAGCCCCCTCAAACTGTATTATTTCCAAAGACAATGAAGAAATATCAATATAAAAACATACTTTCAGAAAGTAGTATAGGATCCAAATTCTTAGAAGAGAAGGTAAATGAATTACAGGAAGAAATAGACAGAAGAACCATATAGTGGGGGACCTCACCCTCTCATTCTCAGAAGTAGATAAATCTAACTACTAAATAAACTATAAAGAGGTAAAAGAGTTGAATGGAATGTTAGAAAAGTTAGATATGATAGACCTTAAGAGAAAATTGTATGGGGATAGAAAGGATTATATCTATTTCTCAGGAGCAGCATGGCATCTAAACAAAAATTGACCATGCATTTGGAAATTAAAAACCTCACAATAAAATACAGAAAGGTAGAAATATTAAATCATTCTTTTCATATCATGACACAATAAAAATTACATATAACAAATGGCCATGGAAGGATGGATCAAAAATTAATTGGAAATTAAATAATCTAATCCTAATGAATTAGTGGGTCAAAGAACAAATCATAGAAACAATAATTTCCTTAAAGAAACGACAATATTAAGGCAACATATCAAAATTTATGGCAGATGGTCAAAGCAGTTCTTAGGGAGAATTGTATATTTCTAAATATTTATGTGAATAAAATAGAGAAAGATCAGATCAATGAATGAATTAGAAATGTAATTTTAAGAAGCTAGAAAAAAACAAATTAAAAATTACCAAGTAAACACAAAATTAGAAATTCTGAATCTCGAAGGAGTGATTAATAAAATTGAAAGTAAGAAAACAATTAAGGTAATAAACCAAACTAAGATTTGGTGTTATAAAAATAATAAAATTATTAATTTTGGTTAATTTGATTAGAAAAAGATAGAAGAAAACTGAATTATCACTATAAAAATGAAAAAGGGTGTATTCATCACCAATGAAGAGGAAATGAAATCAATAATTAGGAGCTATTTGCCCAACTGTATGCCAATAAAACTGATGGTGTAAGTAGACTGCATAAATATTTACAAAAAAAATACACTTTGCCCAGATTAACAGAATAGGAAATAAAATATTTAAATAACTCAATTTTAGAAAGAAAGAAAAGAATTTTCTAAAGCCCTCAATGAACTCCCTAAAAAAAATTCTCTGGAGTTGAATGGATTTTCAAGTGAATTCTACCAAACAGTCAAAGAAAAATTACTCCCAATACTATATGAACTACTTAGAAAAAAAAGACAAAGAAGAAGTCTTACCAGATTTTGTTTATGACACAAATATGGTACTGATATCTAAAAGAGAGAAGAAAAAAATTATAGACCGATTTCCCTAATTTTTAAATGATATATTTGCAAAGAGATTACAGCAATTTATCACCCAGATAATTCACTATGACCAAGTAGGGTTTATATCAGGAATTCAATATTAGGAAAACTGTGGGTACAATTATTCATATCAATAACAGCACCAACAGTAGTCATATGATTACCTCAATAGATGTCAAAAAACTTTTTGGAAAAATTATGGCACTCATTCGTTAAAATAAAACAAAAACAAAAAACAACAACTAGCAAGTATAAGAATAAATGGAGCTTTCCTTAAAATTATATGTAGCGTCAATCTAAAACCATCAGCAACCACAATGTGTTATGGTTATAAGCTAGAAGCCTTTCCAATAAGACCAGGTTGAAATAAGTATGACCATTATCACCACTATTATTCAATATTGTACTAGAAACGGTAGTAATAAGGGAAGAAAAGATCAATTGAAGGAATTAAAATAAGAAATGAGGAAACAAAACTATCACTTTGCTTTGCAGAAGATATAATTAGTATACTTAGAGAATTGTAGAGAATTAAACTGAATAACTACTTGAAAAAAAATTTAGCAAAGTCTCAGGATACAAAATAAATCCATATAAATCATCAGCAATTCTACATATTACCAATAAAGCTCAGCGGCAAGAGATAGGAAGAGAAATTCAATTTAAAATTACTATAGATAATATAAAACATTTGGGAATTTACTTGCCAACACAAGCCCAGGAAGTATACAAACAAAATTACAAAACATTTTTCACACAAATAACATCAGATCTAAACAACTGGAAAAAATATATCAATTGCTCATGGGTAGGAAGAGCTAATATAATAAAAATGACAATTCTACCTAAATTAACTTTCTTATTCAGTGTCATACCAATCAAACTACCACACAATATCTTAAGAGCTAGAAAAAATAATAACAAAATTCATCTAGAAGAATAAAAGGTTATGGATAGCATTGGAATTAATGGGGGGAAAATCAAAGGAAGGTTGCCTAGCAATAATACCAGATCTAAAATTATATTTCAAAGCAGCAATCATCAAACTATTTGGTACTGGCTAAGAAATAGAGTGGTAAATCAGTGGAAGTGTTTCTTTATAGAAGAGAAAGTAGTAAATAACTGTAGTTATCTATGTTTGATAATTCCAAAGACTCTAACTTATAGGATAAGAACTCACTATTTGTCAAAAACTACTGAGAAAACTGGAAGATAGTATACCAGAGACTAGGCATAGACCAACATTGCAAATTGTAAACAAGATAAAGTAAAAAAAGACACATGATTTAAACATAAAGAGTGATACCATAAGCAAATTAGGAGAGCAAGGAATAGTTTTTCTGTCAGATCCAGGGAGAAGGGAACAATTTGTAAATAAACAAGAAGTAAAGAATAATATGAAATGCATAATGAATAATTTTGATTACATTAATCTAAAAAGATTTTGCAAAAGCAAACCAATGCCACCAAGATTAGAAGGAAAGCAGAAAGCTGGGAAACAATTTTTGTACACTATTTCCAATAAAAGCCTCATTTCTCAAATATATAAGCAACTGAGTCAAATTTCTAAGAATACAAGTCTTTTTTCAATTGATAAATAGAGGATATGAACAGGGAGTTTTCAAAACAAGACATTGAAGCTATTCATATTTATATGAAAAAATACTCTAAATCACTATTGATTAGAGAAAGGAAAATTAAAACAGTTCTGAGGTACCACCCTACACCTATCAGATTGGCTAATATGAAAAAAAGTGAAATGATACATGTTGGAGAAGATGTAGGGAAATTGGGACACTAATGCATTGTTAGTGGAGCTGTGAACCGATAGAAACATTCTAGAGAGCAATTTAGAACTATACTCATAGGATGATCGAACTGTGCATGCCGTTTGATTTATCCCAAAGAGATGGTAAAAAAAGGGAAACATACTTACACAAAAAATACTTCTAGCAACTGGTGGCAAAGAATTGGAAGTTGAGAGAATGCCCACCAGTTGGGGAATGGCTGAACAAATTTTGGTATATGAATGTAATGAGTACTGTTGTACTATAAAAATAGTGAATAGGCAGATTTAAGAAAAATTTGAAAAGACTTACAAGAAATGATACTGAGTGAAGTGAGCAAAACCAGGAGAACTGAATACATAGTAACAATAACATTGTACGATCATCATTTGCTATAGATTTCACTCTTCTGAGCAGTACAATGATCCAAGACAACTCCAAAAGACTCATGATAGAAAATGTTATCCACATCTAGACAAAGAACTATGGAGTCTGAATGCTGATGAAAGCATATTATTTTCACAATTTTTGTTTGTTTTTTTGTGGCTTTTCTTTTTTGTTCTGCTTCTTCTTTCACAACATGACTAATGTGGCAATATGTCTCCATGACTGCCCAAGTATAACCTATATCTGACTGTTTGCTATTTCATGGACAAAGGGGTAGAGGGAGGCAGGGGAAAAATTTGGAACTCAAAAATCTTATACAAATGAATGTTGAAAAACATCTTTACATGTGATTGAAAAAAATAAACTATTAGAAAAGAAAAAAAGCAAGTCAGTCTATTTTTTATTAATATTGATGTGTTCAAGTTCTTGAAGGTGATTAGACAGCATTTTACTGATGCTCAGAAGAAATTCAAGGATGTGAGAGCGTCAAGGCTTATGACGGTGATTACACTACATTTGGTATAATATGTTTTGCTAATCTAAATAATCTTATGAGGATAAACATAAAAAATTGTTATTAAAGGAGTTAGGGGAAACTGACTTAAAAGGCTAAATGAGATTTCTAATAGTGATGAGTAGTACTTGAATGAAGAGCTTTCTTTTACTGCTTTAAATCAATGTTAAGACTAGTCATCACTTACCCACCATCTTTCCTTCCTTCCTTCCTCCCTTTCTTCTTCCCCCCTCTTCCTTCCCACCCTCCTTCCTTCTTTTCTTCTTTCTTTTCTTCCTTCCCTTCCCCTTCCCTCCTTATTTCCTTCTTTCCCTTCTTTCCTTCCCAGTTCCTTTTCTCCCTTCCTTCCTTCCTTCCTTCCTTCCTTCCTTCCTTCCTTCCTTCCTTCCTTCCTTCCTCCCTCCCTCCCTCCCTCCCTTCCTTCCTTCCTTCCTTCCTTCCTTCCTTCCTTCCTTCCTTCCTTCCTTCCTTCCTTCCTTCCTTCCTTCTTTCCTTCCTTCCTTCCTTCCTCCCTCCTTCCCTTCCTTCCTTCCTTCTTTCCTTCCTTCCTTCCTTCCTTCCTTCTTTTTTTTCCTTCTTTCAAAATATTAGGTACTGATTATGGGAAATGCTCTCTACTTGGTAATAGCAATAACTATAAGATGAAGAAAACATATTCCTTGCCCTCAAGTAATCAACCTTCTAATTCAGGAAAATAAAAAAAAATGTAAATAAATTCAAGTTTTAAATAATAGCTCCAGAGAAGAGATGAGATTCCACAAGGTAGTATTGGTTGATTACTGAAAGAGAAGCACAGAAATTTAGGGGTTAACGATCCAAGGGGGTAAAAGGTCATCGTGGACTGTGGTGGTCTGGGAAAGTTTGCAGACAAGCTGAATATTGAAGATTTAGATAGGCAGAGAAGGAGGAGGGATATTTTAGGAGGGTGAAACAGCATGGTCCAATTAGTTCCCTAAATGGATGATAAATTGTCTCTAATACAGAATGAACTTCTTTCTCTACTACAAATTATGCAGTCATCTCTCCAAACAGAACTTCCATAGCTGTCAGCTGGTGTTCCACAGACTGAACAAGTGACTGGCAGATTAGAAGAGACAGTAGTGAAAGGTCTGTTTTCCTGCTAAACCCAAGAAGGGGATCTGATTTGAAATATTCAAGGAGAAGGTGTCATGAGAGCTGAGGTGAGGTGCTTATGAGGCTGCCTGTCACCAATCCTCCTCACTCAGTTTCTGCCCCCCAGCCCACAAGCACTATTGCTTCCAGAGCTACGTCTCTTGTGACATCGTTTGCCCTCCCTGCAACCCCCAACTGCCATGCTTGGGAAGAACCCACATTTTCCACTCTAAGGTTCCCCTTTCTGAGGCTATATAGTCCTCCTCAAGAGTTACACTGATAGGAGAATACATGTCATGGGGGAAACATCATTGAATTGGAATTAAGACTAATTTGGGTTCAAATATCTCCTCTCAAACTGACCAGCTATGAGACCAGAGACAAGTCACTGAATCCTTCAAAATCCCAGATTCCTCATCTGCAAAATGAGTATGATAATGGCTATAGCTTCATAGCTAGGTGGCACGGGACTTGGAGTTAAGAAGATCTCAGTTCAAATCTGGCCTCAGATACTTACTAGCTATATGATCCTGGGCAAGTCACTCAGCCCTAGTTGCCTCAGTTTCCTCATCTGTAGGTGAGGATAATAATAACACAAACCTCCCCGAGGTTTTGTTTTGAGAATTATGTGAAATGTTAATTTTATGGACTTAACACAGTGCCCAATATATAATAAACTTTATGTAAATGTTAGCCATCATCCTTACCACTATTGCTGCTTCTATTGCCAGCCATAAAGATTTATTGTGTCAAAATTTAGATACATATGAAATCCATGAAAACTTTTGAGTGGTATATAAATTTACCCTTCTATATTCATGCATATATAGACACAAATATATATAAAATCACATGTGTGCATATGTGTATCTGTGTTAGACTTGGGCAGCTAAGTTGTGCAATGGATAGAACTCTAGGTCTGGAGTCAGGAAGACTCATCCCCCTGAGTTCAAATCTGGCCTTGGATGCTTAGAAGGTCTGTGATTCTGGGTGAATTACTTAACTAGTTTGCCTCACTTTATCTGAATAATGAATTGGAGAAGGAAATGGAAAACCATTCCAATATCTCTGCCAAGAAAATTCAAAATGGGATCACAGAGAGCTGGACACTGTTGAAGCATCTGAATAGGGTACTAGATTTAGGATTTTTTTAGAGTAGGAAATTCTTAAGGAGGGAATTGCCTCTCTCAGAGCAGACAGACACCTACGTCATGCTTTATAGTTTTAGGGAGTTTCAGTGTCCTGAGCATGAAAAAATGAATGACTTTTCCAGTATGCCAGTGCCTATATGTGTCAAAGAGAGGACTTAGTTTTTTGAATAAAATCTTACCCTTACTCTAGTCTTATTGTGTAGCAAATATATGTAGTTTCTTTCCTTTTTAAGGAAAAAAAATTCCCCCCCTTCTCTCTCTCTCTCTCTCTCTCTCTCTCTCTCTCTCTCTCTCTCTCTCTCTCTCTCTCACACATTCTCTCTCTCTACATATATATATATATATATATATATGCATATATATATACACACACATACACACACAGCAATACTTAACCAAAACTAGTGAAATATTAAGTATAATATCAACATAATGATTTAAGGACGTGCAGATGTTTGTTAAATAGCTATGCTTTAAGGCTCTGCATACGTATAATTCACTTAAGCAATAATTATTACTACTACTGTTAGTATTAACCACTTTATTATTAAATAAAAACAAAACTTTCTAATTTACTTATCTTATATTTCTTTCTTTCACTCCAATCATATAAGGGAGGCAGCTAGTGAGAGTTTTTAAAAGCCCATTTGGTAATTTAAGAAAATAGAGAAAAAGAAGGAAAGGAATTTTTTTTAGTCTAAGGATCTAAGCAAGGGGCAGAAATGAAGCTCAATGAAAATATTCACAGGGCAAAACAAATCTAGAAGAGAGAGAGACAGAGAAAGACAGAAACAGAGGGATAGACAGTGACACATAGAGAGAGAACCTGAATTCAAATCAGTGTTTTATTGTTTTATGTACCAGGTGGATAACAGGGTGACATATTTCTACCTCTCTCCTTCCTTCATTCTCCTCCAGCCCATACCGATCATTTTATCTCCTGTAGATATTAAGAGGAACAAATCTTGCCACTGCTACTAAATTTCCTTGCAAGTGGTTCATTAACAGCGGACATTTAGTCATTGGACGCGTCCAAACTGAGGCAAAGCATCTCGTTGTGCTCAGAATCGGAATCTTCCAGCAATGGTAAGTCACTTGTTTCATATTTCAAGGACAAAATCTAGATTCCCCTTTCACTGGTGGGGATGTAATTTGAGTTCTTATAACTAAGTACAAATGAAAAAAAATGCTCATGAGTAAATGAAGACACAGTGAGGTCCCCATTTTCAGCTGGGCCTCAAGTGTTTATATATTTAATATTTACTTAACAAGCAATCTATGGCAAGTTAATTAGATAGCATGCTTAATATCTCATTTTCCTTAGTTGTATGGTTAAATGCTAATTAAATTCCTAAGCATTCCTCACAAGTGTAATACGATAATAGGAACATTGCCACACACTTATTGGTTCTGCAAATTTGAATTAATTACGTTGCAAGTAGATTTATCTTTTATATATTTATACCTCAGTAGGTACTCTTTCTCTCCAACCATTTGAGATTTAATTTCCATACTACCACCTTATTAATTCTAAATTAAATATGTTTAGTAGGAGTTAATTCTTGCTCATTCTCTAGTTACTGAAACTTGATCGGGACATCTTGATTTTTTTTCCTTTTGGGTCAATGTCTGCAATTCACTTTGTTTTCTGCTTCTGAGGATAGTGGGGAGTAACAAGCCAAAAGGAGAAGTTCAAGAGTCCCGCTTTTGGGAGGCTCATGACATCTGATTACTCTGCTACCTAAGTAGATAGAGTGAATCTCTCAGGTTGAATATATTGGAGTTAATTGACTTGTTTTCTACATTTGTTCTGCTGGTTGAATAATAGCATGACACCACCTGTTAGGGAATAAGGAATTGTCTAGCGCCAAAGGATATGTGCGTGTTTGTACTTTGTTGCCAAAGAAGATGACGCCATCAGAGAAATAATGACATGACTTGCTCTTGTCTTTGCTTTGAGTGAGGGAGGGCTGTGCAGGTCACCAGCCTCACTTCCCCAGAGCCATCTAAAGCCATCAGGATGACTGGAGATGACCCAGGATGAGGCAGTTGGCTTTAAGTGAGTTGCCCAAGATCAGACAGCTAGTGAGTGTCAAGTGTCTGAAGTGAGATTTGAATTCAGATCCTCCTGACTCCTGCTCTATTCACTGCACCACCTAGCTGCCCCTAACAAGAAAGTTTATAGAATTGGGCAAAATGGATTCTAGTCCTGTTAGAATTCTTCTATTCTGCTGCTTATCAACTTCCTGACCTAAGACAGACTATCATCCTACTGTATGACTCAATTTTTTCTTCTATCGAATGTCAGGGAGTAGTGTTTGATTAGATGATCTTAAAGGGTCTTCTAATGTTCTTTGATCATATTTCAAAAATCACATCATTTTCATTGATCCCAAAGTTAGATGAATGACTATTCTTTTACATAGTTTTTATGCCATTTAAAAGCAGTGATTCTCCTAGAGAGGAATTTAAGTAGTGATAAATCTATAATTCTGTCTCTTCAATGGGCCAGCTAGGTGGCACAGTGGATAGAGTGCTGGGCCTGGAGTCAGCAAGCCTCATTTAGACCTTCCTGGTTTAAATTTGACCTCAGATACGTACTAGCTGCACAACCCTGGGCAAGTCACTTAACCTTGTTTGCTTCTGTTTCCTCTTCTGGAAATATGCTGGAGAAAGAAATTTCCCAGAAACACCAAATGGGAACACATCAATTTGGACACAAGTGAAAACAACTAAACAACAAAGTCTCTGGGATGCACTCTCTCCTTACATCTTCTAATCTTCAGTTTCCTTCAAGATGAACCTCTCTTGAGTAGTCTTTCCTAATTCCCTACGTCATTACAACTCTCTCCATCCTCAAATTATCTTGAAATTCCTTGTCTATTTGTTTATATACCCTACTACATTAGTAAGTAAGCTTTCGAGGGCAGGGCATTTCCTGAATTTGCAGCACAGTTGCCTAGCCTGCTTTCTCAAGTTTTTTTGGTCTCAAGACTCCTTTACCCTTTTGAGGATTCCTCCCCCATGACTTATTGGTGTCTGTGGGTAACATCCACTTTTACCACTGTAATAAAATTTAAAATGTCTTAATATTATTAGGAAAATAGTTTTGGCCTTGCAGACCCCTTTGAAGCCATCTTAATGATCCCCAGGGATAACCTGAGGATGCCTTGAGAAGTTTTGGCCTAGCCTGCTGGTTTGTTGTATTGATTTGATGCTAGAGGGGTGGCGTGGCTGATCATAACCCATTCTGGGGATTCTTAGCTAACCAAGCCCCCTCCCCATTCCCTTTAAATTTCCAAATCAAGGAGCACTCAATGAGGACCTTTGATATCTCTCTTCTGAAAGAGAAGACCTTGATAAATGGTGAAAGGATATAAACAGGCAGTTTTCTGACTAAAAAAAAAAATTATAGTAATGTGGAAAATAATCTAATACATTACTGATCAGAGAAATGCAACTTAAAACAATTTTGAAATATTCTTTCGTATGTACCAGATTGACTAAAATGATAGAAAGGAAAAGTTATAAATGGATATGGAAAAACTGGGACATTAATTCATTGTTGGTGAAATTGTGAAATGAGCCAACCATTTTGGAAAGCTGTCTGGAATTATGTCTAAAGAGTTATCAAACTACTTATTCTCTTTGACCCAACAATGCCCGTACTTGGTCTATTTTCAAATATATTTGGGGAAAAAGGAAAAGAATCTGTATGTTCTAAAATGTTTATAGCAGCTCTCTTTGTGGTGGTAAAGAACTAGAGATTGCAAGGGTACCCAGCAACTGGGGAAAGGCTGAACAAGTTGTGGTATATGATTGTGATGGCATACTACTGTGTTAGAAGAAATGATCAGCTCAATAATTTTAGGGGAAAAATGGAATGATTGAAAAAAATAAGGAAGAGAGAAATGAGCAGAAGGGAGAGAACATTATATACAGTAACAATCTCTTTGAAGAACAACTTTGAATAAATTATGTTGAATATTATAAATATTCAAATTAACTATAAAGAACATATGAAGAAAGATGCTATCTGCATCCAAAGAACTGATAAATAGAAGTATACACACACACACAAATATATATACATACATATATATATATGTACATATGTATGTATATATATTTGGGTCTAATGGAAGCCATGTCTAGGGTTGGTGGAAGGAAGGAAGAAATAAAAATACATGACAGTTTTGTATATTTAAAAGGAATTGCAAGTTGTGCATATTGGATTTAAAGTTTCATGGGAAATCATCTTTTTATTGTACTATGTTATTGGAAGGCTTGTGTTATTCCATAACTTAAAAATAAAATACAATTAAAAAAAGAAAGAAAAGGCCAGTGGTTATCAATACCCTATCACTACTCTGGTGATGCTACATGGCTAAGAATCAGGGACATTTGGATACAGAATAAGTGACAATTACAATTAATCTCAAGGTTGATGGAAATAAAAATGTGTACTGGGTATAAATGTACGTCTGTCTATTTACAAGAAAACTTTATTGAAGAAGTGAGTGAAATTAATTATTAATCATATTTGTTATAGAATTGTATGATCATAGACAGCATAGTAAGGTACCTTAGATATATTCAAGTCTCTCTTTTTTGATTTGACAGTTGGGGAATCTGAGTCTCAGAGACCTTAAATGTCATATTCAGTTACCTAGAGCAAAGAGAGATGAACGAAGAATTGAAACCAGATCCCCGACCTCGAAATCAAGCAGCCCTTAGCAATGTCTGACACATAGTAAGGTCCTCAAGAAATATTTACTGTCCCTCTGTAAATCTGTCTGTCTTTCCTCTATAGGGGAGGAAATGGGTGAGTTAATATAGTGAGTAAAAAGACAGAAGTTGTATAGCTATAATTGTGTATTGTTATCTCTGAGATATTAAAAGAAATAGTAAATAAATTACCAGTTTTATGGTATATAAACTATAAAAGATTTAATTCTATAATTTTGACATAATATGGAGAGCTCTTTACAGAGTTAGAGGAATAGGGGTATGGAACACCCCACAAAGTGTCAGATATTTTTATTGAATTTTTTATTGAATTAGTTTTATTGAATTTATATTTCTTTTCTTCAGTTAGTTTTATTGAATTTTTATTTCTTTTGTTTTATTCTTTATTATGAGATTTGAGTATCTTGAAATGGCTGAGGGACACATTTGAAATGCAGGTCACAGAAAACAAAATTATCAGTAAAATGGTGTATATTTTATTATGCTATGTTGTAGAAATGTTTGTTTTATTCCATAAATTAAAAATTAAAATAAAATTTTAAAATGTGAATGCTAAAATATTATTAAAACATTATATGGGAGGGAATTACATGGAGATGAGCTAAGATAGCTGTTCACTGAAGAAAAGAAAAGGAGATGGTCAGGTCTGGCGTCATCACCTTCATTTTGATTCATTGAAATGATGGAAAAGCATACTTTGAACTCCCTTCCCACAATGGAATTCTGATTCAATAACTTTAGGTAATGCAGTGGATAGAACACCAGGCAGGCCTAGAGTAGGCGGGGGGAATTGAATTCAAATCCAGAATCATATATTTACTGGCTATGTGACCTTGAGCAACTCACCTTAACTTCTGTCTCCTCAACTATAAAAATGGGAATCTTAAAAGTACCTGTCTCCTGGTGTTGTTAAGAGGATGAAATAAGATAATATTTGTAAAATATTTAGCACTATGCCAGGAATATGTTAGTTTTCAGTTGTGTCTGACTGTTACCCCATTTGGGGTTTTCTTGGCAGAGATACTGAAGTGGTTTGTCATTTTCTTCTCCAGATCATCTTACGGATAAGGAAACCAAGGCAAACAAGGTTAAGTGACTTATCCAGTGCGGCATAGCTAGCAATTATGTGAGGACAGATTGGCTTCAGGAAGATAAGTCCTCCTGACTCCAGGCTTGGCATTCTATCCACTCTGCCACCTTACTTCCCCTAGCATATAGTACGTACTATATAAATGTGATTATTAGTAGTTATTATTTTTAGGTGACTTATTTACAAGAATTAAAATAGAATTGGATACACACAAGTTTATGGAGACTTTATTTTTTCTTTAGAGGTTGAGTGATCAATTGGAGAAAGAACATGAATTTGTTTTCATAATTATCACAAAGTTTTTATGTGTATTTCAAATTACAAATTGAAATTATGTTATATCCATTACTAGAACAGCATGGTTGGGTAAGTGCATATTTTTTAAAACCACCATATAAAAGTGAGCTTTTGTCATTATCACTGATTACCATATATCATCATCATCATCATCATCATCATCATCATCATCATCATCATCATCCTCATTGTTACTTTGACAGTGAACTGAACTCACACTCTCAACACTTTAGATATTCACTCTACTTGTGTGCATGACAACCCTTCTATACTTTCTCATCTTGAACTAAACTTTCATAAACCTTTCTGAAAACTCCTCGCAGAAGATCTTTAGAATTCATTTTAAGTCTTATCCACTCATTCCTTTCTATTTCATAGTTGCCAGCACAGCTTGAGGGCTACCCATTCTTGTTATTCTCACTCGATCTCTTCATTCTCACTTGACTGTTTTTCTACCATACATGGTCATGCATGTCCTCAATCATGTCTTTTATATCACTTCTTGTATCATCTTTGGGAATGTGTTGATCTGGCTTATGCTCAACATGTTCCTACCATTACCCTTCCAGTTTCCTACAAATTTTGATTCTTCTAAGATCATGGCATTTAATAATTCATAGCAATATAATATAACTAGGTAAGAATTTTTTAAATATATGGGTTTTTGCAGCAATGGGCAAGTTTGGATAATTACAAGTGCTAAACATATCTCTCAAATGTAATCTAGCTTTCTGTCATTCTGCTCAGTTTTGGACTCATCTCAATGTTCAATGTCAGCTACTATGAAACAATTTAATTGGCTACCAATCCAGGTGTATATTACATTATGAGTGTATATTACATTCTCCTTAACATATTTTTCATTTACTTTATTCAAAAAATATTAGGATTATATTTTAATCACCTTGTCAAATCATCACTACACAAACACGAACATCAACAGTTATAGCATCATATGAGGAATATCAAGAAATTTAATTACCTGTATTACAAGATTATTAATTGAAAAATGAAGTGCATGTCACATAAAATTCCTTTAATGTCTTCCTTTCAACAATGTTGGAAAATGAAACCAGTGAGAAGAACACAAGGTCCCATGTCACACAGCTATTTAGTATTAGGGCAAGGTCTAAATCTCCAAAGTCACCTGCTATCGGTCTACTTCTCACCAAATGCTACAAATTAAATCCTTAAATTATCTGTAGGTTTCTATTTATCCTAGGACCAAATTCCCCATTTACCTAATAGTGTGGACTGATATCAATCTCCTTGGTATGTAATAAAGAAATTTTCAGAGAGATGTCTTTTGGTGGTCTTTATAAAGCCATTACACTCATTTCTTACAAGTGGCAACCTAAATAGTATTTATTAAAGACAAAACACCTTAACCACCACATCTAGAGCCAGTTGTTAATTAAAGCTGAGCACCAAAAAGTTGCTTTATGCAAACTGTGGAGAAAGCCATTGAACTGAGAGCATACATTATTTCATTAATTGTTTTACAATAACAATGATAGTGATCATTGATATCTAGTAATAGAAGGCAAAAACCTGAAAACACAAACTTGATTTAAGTTGCTAAGCCTGGCAAGGAAAGGGAGTTTTCCAATTTTTCAACATTTTATCACTTCTGGTGTTTTCCCAGCAGCAGTGGTGTGAGGACCGTCTGTTTGCCCACACATGTTGAATATGGGGAGGAAAAACAATGCTAATTATGGCTTGTGCACTGTGAATATTCATTCTGCCAGGAAGAAATGCAGAGACATCCCCACAGTGATGATGGGTGGTTAGGTCCTTCCAAGGTTATTAGGAAATTTCTGTTCTGTTATCTGTAGACCTAGGATGACTTCAGCAAAAAAGGATCGGAGACAGAGAAAGACAGATAAACATAGTTTCTAATATTATAGATTTAGAACTAAAAGGACCTTAGAGACCATTGAGTCTAATCTCTTCATCTTACATATGATGAAACTGAGGGGGAGGGGAGTTAAATGATTTTTCATGTTCATTGCATGGTCCTTTGAAAAATGTGGACGATTCTTGTTCATTGATTTGAATTCTGTGATTCTAACTGTTCCAAATGGGCCAGATCAGAAAAAAAGGTCCTCCTAGATTAATATCCAGTCAACGTCTATAGAGGGGTAGTCCAAATAAAGGATTGTGTTCATCCAAGTCCAAGGAAAATTGTAAGGTTGTGTGAGAGCTGAGTTTTTTTAACATAAAAGGAAAAGTTAGAGGTTGGGTCATTTAATAATTAACTACACAGTGCTGTGAGTCCAAAAGCAGCTCTGAATAAAGGAGATTAGTTTATATAATGGATAACATAGGATAGGGAAGAACAGACAGGATGAGTGTGCCATTTTGTTTTCTGAAATTATGGTAAGATTTAAACTCAAACTCATAGACTTATACTACAGCAAGTTCATTTTCTTCCCTTTTTTGAGAATAAGGTCAATCCAGGCTTATAGTATCTCTTCCATTACCCATGATCTTTCAAATATATTTTTTCTGGATTTTTTTTCTGCTATCTGAGCACATAATTCATCTGAGCCTAGTAACTGAAACATATCAAGAACAATTAAATGCTTCCTTAATATTCTCCAAATGTGCCTTAGCTATCCACTTCATATTAGTTATTTTTATTTTATCATTTGAACACCAAAGACTATTCCCCTTGACAAAAATTAAAAACAATATGAGTTAGACAGCTCATCTTCTCTCCATCATTAGTTATTTGATACACACGAATCAATAGTTTTGAATATTCCCTTCTAATATTAGATATTAGAGACTGAGAATGATCTATGAAATCATCTTCCCCTTTCATGCAGCAAACAAGTGGCATCCCAAGGGTGTTGAGCAAAGTGTCCATACTCCCATAAGTATCTGAAGAGTCAGGTGAGATGAGTATGCATGTTTTCATCTGGAAACTGCCCATTCTGAGTAAGCTCTATCATTCCCTAATAAGGATCTGCATGGAAATCGGGGTGGGGCAGTCTTGGATCCTGTTTTCATGGGACACAGGGAAGTTATAGGTATTTGGGCAAGATGGAGTTGGAAGGTAAATTGGAAAATAGGAAGGATAAAAGGAGATAGAATCAGGTGCCCTTAGAAGCCATTCTTACTATCCAGGATGTATAAGGTCACATATTCCATATTCTCAGATGCATACTCTGGCAGGTTGCTCTCAAGTTAATCAAAGTCTTCAGTATCAACCACAGATCCAGGTATCATTGTTTGTAGAAACATTCTGTGCTGACTATCAATGACCTTCTTGAGCTCCATCACTGAACTGAAGATTTCCTGAGCCTAATTACACAGGCTGAGTCTACAAAATTATCAAAACACTGGACATTTAAATAGACCTCTCTCAGTTTGTCAGAAAGCTAGATGGTAGAAAGAAGGAAGAAAGGCAGGAAGGAAGGAAGGAGAGAAATAAAGAGAAAAAGAATGAAAGAAAGAGAAGAGAGAAGAAAGAAAAGAGGAAAGAAAGGAAAGAAAGAAAGAAAGAAAGAAGAAAGAAAGAAAGAAAGAAAGAAAGAAAGAAAGAAAGAAAGAAAGAAAGGAAAGGAAGGAAGGAAGGAAGGAAGGAAGGAAGGAAGGAAGGAAGGAAGGAAGGAAGAAGGAAGGAAAGAAGGAAGAAAAAGAGAGAAAGAAAGAGAAGGAAAGAAAAAGAAAGAAATAAAGAAATAAAAAGGAAGCTGGAACCATTAGTTAAGTTTACTATGTGCTGGGCACTATTCTAAGGACTGGTGATGCAAATATAAGAAAATATGATGGTTCCTACTCTTAAGAAGCTTTCAGTCTAGTAAGAATGCGCAAAATGTAAAGGACAGCTAGAAAGGGGAGAGCAGAGGCTGCTGCTGAGGAGGTAAAGCAGTACTGAGAGCAAGATGAGCTGGGAATGAAGTAAGGATGGTTATCACCCTTCTAGAAATAGTTATCCCAACTCGAGATATACCAATCAAAAAAAAAAAAAAAAACAGGTCCCAGGGTGGAGTCTAACTGCTGTTCTCTTCAAAATTCTTCCATAATTCCAAATTGGTTAAGTAGGGATGATATTAGTTTGCTAGAATTTAAAGTACTCCACAGTAGGCTGCCAGCCTTTTCTTATAGGCATCTCTCCAAACTGAGAATCCATTAGACATACATATACTCATCCTCCTTGCCTTTGTGCATTGAGTTATATCGTTCCCTAATTTTTGCAATACTAGCAACTTTTGTGATGCTACAATGGGCAATTGTACCTCTCTGACCCAACTCAAACCTCAACGGGCAACTTTGTTTGCTACTTACCCTACTATTTTGTAGTTATCTCAAATTAGCTGATAAGAAGTACGGTACCAAGGTCAAGCAATGGAGCCTTTATAAAATCAGTTTTATTTCCTGTAGAATTAAGCACAATGCTCTCTACATATCATAGTTACTAAACGTTTTTTAATTGACTATATTTTCTTGGAGGTGCCGATGGAAACATAAACATGGCCTTCATGCTGAGTTGAGTACCATAGCTTCATCTGAAAGGATTAGGACTTCCTCCTTCCTGTAGATGCATACTTGTCTTGCAGTTGAATATTATCTTCCCATAGTTATACAGAAGCACAGTAGTTTAGAACTCATCACATTTTTCATTCTAGAGCATCAGCTCTCTCTGAATATTTGTCTTCATCTTGTCAATTAAGTGGTCGACTGCCCTTTAAGTCATGGATGTTGATTTTGGGTCTTTCTGACTATAGGCCATGTCTATTAACTGATTTATTTAACTCCCTATTACATGATAATTGCTTTTTTTTGTTATGTCTCACAACATGTTATCTCAACAGACCTCCTCCAAGAGAATGTGTTCTGATTTTGTCTCTCTGTGATAACGTTATTTTTAGTCTTTTTCTTTTTTAATTTATTTTTTTTAAATTTTTAGTTTACAACATTCAGTTCCACAAGCTTTGAGTTTTAAATGTTTTCCCCTTCCTTCTCCTCCCCCTTCCCTAAGACAGTGTGCCATCTGATATACACTCTACATATACATTCATATTAAACATATTTTCATATTAGTCATGTTGTAAAGAAGAATTATAACCAATGGAATGAATGTGATGACATTTCTATGAGCTTTGCTTCCCTATATTCCTTCTGTATTGCAGTCAAGAGTAGACTGATCCTTTCATCTAGTTACAAAATTCAAGTTCTATAGGGTGTCTACTAAGTTCCTATCTCTGTGGAGGTATCTCTTAGTTCTCAGTTCATCTATGCTACTTAAAAATAACTAATAGCCTCACACAACTCAAGAATTAGAGTTGTAAGGGAGTTTGGGCCAACTTTTTTCATTTTGCAATTAAAGAAACTGAGGCTCAGGAAGATGGAATGATTTGTCAAAGGTTACAGTGATAGTAAATATAAATTTTGAGATCTGGTCTTATAACTCCTCTTTCACCCTGCTAAAAGTGACTCGGTGAGAATTAATTTGAAATTAATAGAGAGAATTCCTTAGAGAGATAAGGTTGAATGAGATGCCTTCTAAGAAGCTGTGATCGCCCTCGGCCTCTCAATCAGGACTCATTATCTCCTCATTCATAGAAATAACCTTTTCAGAAGTTCATCGTTGCAGACTTATCACAGAGTACTGAGATTAGTAGATAATTCTCAGGAATAAGAACTGTTTGAGACCTTGAACAAGTCACTTCTTTTGGCCTCATTTCCTCAAGTGTACATTAAGAAAATGGATAAAATCATCTTCAAATTAACTTTTACCCTTAGATTAGTTATGCTTTGGTTTTATAAGAATAGTCTAATTTCATCATCCAATTTCCACTTGGTTAATGTAGTCAATTATAATTAGATGAAAGGAACTATCCCTGAATCATTGGACAAGGTGGGCTATGACAAAACAACTGTAGCCTTGAGAATCATGTAGGGAAAGTTTCTAGTAGAATATTTCTCTTTTTTTATCCTGCAGAAGAATTGGTGAATGTTTATTTGGATACTAGCATTCTTTGGAACAGAGGCCAACAGTAAAGCATTATAGAAATGAATGAATGATGTGATAGTGACAGTGATGATGGTGGTGATGAGATTTTCTGAAATGGCATCTATACCCTAAAAGAGATCAACATTTCTGTTATGTGAAACGTGGGTTAGTTTGTTTGCCCCCCCCGCTTCTAATATGTGGTCATCACTGTCGATCATCAGCCTCTGACCCACAAATTCAATCAGAGAGCTTTCCTGGAAGCGAGCTTTTTTTTCAGGTTCACCTGCAGGGTAAGGCAGAAAATATATTGGCCAGAAATCAAAGATGCTGCAAACATCCTCAGCTCAAATTACTTTAAGCCCATATTTCTATTAAATTTCCAGTAAAGCAAGCTCAATAAATCATAACATTTGAAATTAATTGTTTCAATGAGCCATTTAATTTTGTACAATATGTTGCTTTGGATGTACAGGAGCTAAATATTTATGAGTTGATTATTTCAAAAGCAGTCAGATTTGTTAAGTGCGGAAAGTAGACAAATTCTTTCATGATATGCCCAAGATTGCTTTATTCATGTCGTTATGTCATTACTAAAGTTCCAAAGTCTCTGTTCTCTCTCCTTAATAATCTTGGATTAATCGAGGGAAACAGTGATTCCTCTGATATAGCAGTTCTCCTCACCTGGGGATCTACGTATCTAAATGTACCTCAAAAATACATCTTCTATAAAATATCTTCATGATGAGTTTCTATCACCCTACCAAACATTGAGAACTCATATTCAAAAAGTACCAAACTATGACATTGAGAAACTGTACAATACAATAGGTAAGACATGAACTTGGTGGAGGGGGGGGGGTCAGGAAAATATAGGTTCAGATCTCACATTAGACACTGTAATTGTGTGACCGCAGACAGGTCACTTAATCTCCCTGGGTTTCAATTTCCTTTTCTGTAAAAGTTTGAGTTCAGTGGACTCTAAGGGTTCTTCTGATGCTAAAACTATAATACTATGAAATATTAAAAGAATCAGTAAAAGGCTTGCAGTGAGTGGGTTGAATTCTTTGTGAAATGACAGGCAGAACAATCTCGATGAGAACTGTGTTGGATGAGAAGTCGTGGGAAGCTCCAGTCTGCTCCATCACACCTATATACTTCCCAGGGCCATTTTTTAAAAAGTAATTGATCAAGCCTGTAAGACACCTTTGTTCAATAGACTTCAGACGCTCCCATTGTCTCCTGCATAGAGGTAAAACTCCTTTAAATGCAGTGCTGAGCTATTTGTTCAATCTTAACTAGTGTTATTGCTTTTCAATCTTTCTGTTCTACTACCATAATTAAAAAAACAAAAACAAAAAAAAAAAAAACTTCTTCACCCCAGAAGATCCTGCATACACTAGACTCCATATGTTTAATCCATCTGATTCCTATGTCTGGAGTTCGTTGCCTTTATGTTTGCCTCCTGTAATCTAATCCTATTCATCATTTAAATGTCAGTTCTGATGCCATTTCCTCAAGAAGTCTTCC